>NC_141876.1:482139851-482291366 GCF_056163025.1 Triticum urartu | reverse complement strand
TTATAATGTTGATCCTGTTGTTCCTACTGCTTATATTGAGAAACCACATTTCCCTGTGAGAATAAAGGATCATGCTAAAGCTTCAACTGTGGTTCATAAGATTAATACTCGAACACCTACACCCCCTGAGAAAATTAAAGTTGAACCTAGTATTGCTATGGTTAAAGATCTCTTGGCTGATAATATCGATGGGCATGTTATTTTCTTCTGTGATGAAGCTGCTAGAATTGCTAGACCTGACACTAAAAATAAACATAGACCTGTTGTAGGCATGCCTGTTATTTCTGTTAAAATAGGAGATCATTGTTATCATGGCTTATGTGATATGGGTGTTGGTGCTAGTGCAATACCTCATTCTTTATATGAAGAAATTATTCATGATATTGCACCTGCTGAGTTAGAAGGTATTGATGTTACAATTAAGCTTGCCAATAGAGATACTATTTCACCTGTTGGGATTTTTAGATATGTTGAAGTCTTGTGTGGGAAAGTTAAATGTCTTACTGATTTTCTTGTTCTTCTTTCCCCACAAGATAACTTTTGTCCCATTATATTTGGTACACCCTTCTTGAATACTGTTAATGCTAGGATAGATTGCAAAAAGGATGTTGTTACTATTGGTTTGGGGGATATGTCTCATGAGTTTAATTTTGCTAAATTTCGTAGACAGCCCCATGATAAAGAATTGCCTAGTAAAGATGAAATTATTGGTCCTGCTTCTATTGCCATGCCTCCGAATGATCCTTTAGAACAATATTTGCTCGACCATGAAAATGATATGTTTATGAATGAAAGAAGGGAAATAGATGAAGTATTCTTTAAACAGGGGCCTATTTTGAAACACAACTTGCCTATTGAAATCCTAGGGGATCCTCCTCCACCCAAGGGTGATCCCGTGTTTGAGCTTAAACCATTACCTGATACTCTTAAATATGCTTATCTTGATGAGAAAAAGATATATCCTGTTATTATTAGTGCTAACCTTTCAGAGTATGAAGAAAATAAATTATTGATAACTCTAAAGAAGCACCGTGCTGCTATTGGATATACTCTTGATGATCTTAAGGGCATTAGTCCCACTCTATGCAAGCACAAAATAAAATTGGAGAAATACGCTAAACTGGTTGTTGATCACCAACAACGGTTAAATCCTAAGATGAAGGAAGTGGTAAGAAAAGAAATACTAAAGCTTTTGGAGGCGGGTATAATTTATCTCGTTGCTGATAGTCAGTGGGTAAGTCATGTCCATTGTGTCCCTAAGAAGGGAGGTATTACTGTTGTTCCTAATGATAAAGAGGAATTGATCCCACAAAGAATTGTTACAGGTTATAGAATGGTAATTGATTTCCACAGATTAAATAAACCTACTAAAAAGGATCATTACCATTTACCTTTTATTGATCAAATGCTAGAAAGATTATCCAAACATACACATTTTTGCTTTCTAGATGGTTATTCTGGTTTCTCTCAAATACCTGTGACGAAAGAGGATCAGGAAAAGACCACTTTTACTTGCCCTTTCGGTACCTTTGCTTATAGACGTATGCCTTTTGGTCTATGTAATGCACCTACTACCTTTCAAAGATGTATGACTGCTATATTCTCCGACTTTTGAGAAAATATTGTTGAGGTTTTCATGGATGATTTTTCCGTATATGGAACTTATTTTGATGATTGCTTAAGCAACCTTGATCGAGTTTTGTAGAGATGTGAAGAAACTAATATTGTCTTAAATTGGGAGAAATGCCACTTTATGGTTAATGAAGGTATTGTCTTGGGCTATAAAATTTCCGAAAGAGGTATTGAAGTTGATAAAGCTAAAGTTGATGCCATTGAAAAGATGTCATGTCCTAAGGACATTAAAGGTATAAGAAGTTTCCTTGGTCATGCCGGTTTTTATAGGAGGTTCATTAAAGACTTCTAAAAAATTTCCAGGCCTCTGACTAATCTCTTACAAAAAGATGTTCCTTTTGTCTTTGACGATGATTGTGTAGAAGCATTTGAAATATTTAAGAAATCT
This sequence comes from Triticum urartu, assembly GCF_056163025.1. Taxonomy (NCBI): domain Eukaryota; kingdom Viridiplantae; phylum Streptophyta; class Magnoliopsida; order Poales; family Poaceae; genus Triticum; species Triticum urartu. Next base: position 482,289,346 of record NC_141876.1, on the reverse strand, counting down.
TTGATTTCTGCACCTATTGTTCAGCCTCCTGATTGGAATTTACCCTTTGAAATTATGTGTGATGCTAGTGATTATGTTGTAGGGGCTGTTCTAGGAAAAAAGAGTTGATAAGGGATTAAATGTCATCCAATATGCTAGTAAAACTCTAGACACTGCCCAAAGAAATTATGCTACTACTGAAAAGGAATTTTTAGCAGTCTTTTTTGCTTGTGATAAGTTCAGACCTTATATTGTTGATTCTAAAGTAACTGTTCACACTGATCATGCTGCTATTAAATACCTTATGGAAAAGAAAGATGCTAAACCTAGACTTATTAGATGGTTTCTCTTGCTACAAGAATTTGATTTGCATATTATTGATAGGAAGGGAGCTGAGAACCCCGTTGTAGACAACTTGTCTAGGTTATAGAATGTTCTTGATGAGCCACTGCCTATTGATGATAGCTTTCCTGATGAACAATTAGCTGTCATAAATGCTTCTCGTACTACTCCATGGTATGCTGATTCTGCTAATTATATTGTTGCTAAATTTATACCACCTAGTTTAACATACCAGCAAAAGAAAAAGTTTTTCTATGATTTAAGACATTACTTCTGGGATGACCCACACCTTTATAAAGATGGAGTAGATGGTGTTATTAGACGTTGTGTACCTGAGCATGAACATGAACAGATCCTACGCAAGTGTCACTCTAAGGCTTATGGAGGACACCATGCTGGAGAAAGAACTGCACATAAGGTATTGCAATCTGGTTTTTATTGGCCTACTCTCTTCAAGGATGCCCGTAAGTTTGTCTTGTCTTGTGATGAATGTCAAAGAATTTTTAACATTAGTAGACGTCAACAAATGCCTATGAATTATTCACTTGTTATTGAACCATTTGATGTTTGTGGCTTTGATTATATGGGACCGTTTCCATCCTCTAATGGGTATACACATATTTTAGTTGTTGTTGATTACGTTACTAAGTGGGTAGAAGCTATTCCAACTAGTAGTGCTGATTATAACACCTCTATTAAGATGCTTAAAGAAGTTATTTTTCCAAGGTTTGGAGTCCCTAGATACTTAATGACTGATGGTGGTTCACATTTTATTCATGGTGCTTTTCGTAAAATGCTTCCTAAGTATGATTTTAATCAAAGAATTGCATCTCCATACCATCCGCAGTCTAGTGGTCAAGTAGAACTAAGCAATAGAGAGCTTAACATAATTTTGCAAAAGACTGTTAATAGATCTAGAAAGAATTGGTCCAAAAAACTTGATCATGCATTATGGGCTTATGGAACTGCATATAAGAATCCTAAGGGTATGTCTCCGTATAAAATGGTTTACGGAAAAGGATGTCACTTACCTCTCGAACTAGAACATAAGGCATATTGGGACATTAAAGAGCTCAATTATGATTTCAAACTTGCTGGTGGGAAGAGGCTTTTTGACATCAGTTCACTTGATGAATGGAGAACCCAGGCTTATGAGAATGCCAAACTATTTAAAGAAAAAGTTAAAGGATGGCATGACAAAAGGATACAAAAACGTGAGTTTAATGTAGGTGATTATGTATTGTTATACAACTCTCATTTAAGATTTTTTGCAGGAAAACTCCTCTCTAAATGGGAAGGTCCTTATGTCATCGATGAGATCTATCGTTCCGGTGCCATAAAAATCAACAACTTCGAAGGCAGAAATCCGAGTGTGGTGAACGGTTAAAGGATCAAACATTATATCTCAGGTAATCCCATAAATGTTGAAACTAATGTTTTTGAAACCGTAACCCCAGAGGAATACATAAGGGACACTTTCCAGAACGTTTCACACTCCGAAAAGGAAGAGTTATGTGGTATGGTAAGTAAACCGACTCTAAAACAGTAATAATAGCATTTTTTTCTTAGTTTTGGAATATTTAAGAAAATAGGAAAATAAGAAGCAGTCCGGGAAGGACACAAGGCTTCCACGAGGGTGGAGGGCGCGCCCTCCACCCTCGTGGAAGCCTCGTGTCCTTCCCGGACAGCTTCTCACAAATCCGAGGGTGGTGAACGGTCAAAGAATCAAACATTATATCTCAGGTAATCCCATAAATGTTGAAACTAATGTTATTGAAACCGTAACCCCGGAGGAATACATAAGGGAAACTTTCCAGAACGTTTCACACTCTGAAATGGAAGAGGTATGTGGTACGGTAAGTAAACCGACTCTAAAACAGTAATAATAGCATTTTTCTCAGTTTTGGAATATTTAAGAAAATAGGAAAATAAGAAGCAGTCCGGGAAGGACACGAGGCTTCCATGAGGGTGGAGGGCGCGCCCTACCCCCTGGGTACGCCCCCTACCTCATGGGCACCTTGTGTGCTCTCCGGACTCCGTTTTCTTATGCGATACTTCTTTTGGTCGGTAAAAATTCATTATATAATCTCCCGAAGGTTTTGACCACCGTACCACGCAATTATCCTCTGTTTTTGTTTCGAGCTATTTTCTGCAAGAGTTGTCAAGGCCAGACATCATGTCTTCCCCCTCCTTCAACAATGAGGGCAACGATACTTGGCTAATGAAGATAGAGTTGAAGAGAGAAGAACCCAGAGAGATCAACATGGATGATGGGATCAAGAAGGTCATGGAGGATCAAGTTCCGGAAGTACGTGATGTCTACTACACAACCTTCTTATTGTATACGTTGTTGGGCCTCCAAGTGCAGAGGTTTGTAGGACAGTAGCAAATTTCCCTCAAGTGGATGACCTAAGGTTTATCAATCCGCAGGAGGCGTAGGATGAAGATGGTCTCTCTCAAGCAACCCTGCAACCAAATAACAAAGAGTCACTTGTGTCCCCAACACACTAGATACAATGGTAAATTGTATAGGTGCACTAGTTCGGCGAAGAGATGGTGATACAAGTGGTATATGGATGGTAGATAATAGTTTTTGTAATCTGAAAATATAAAAACAGCAAGGTAACGAATGATAAAAGTGAGTGTAAACGGTATTGCAATGCTAGGAAACAAGGCCTAGGGTTCATACTTTCACTACTGCATGTTCTCTCAACAATAATAACATAATTGGATCACATAACTATCCCTCAACATGCAACAAAGAGTCACTCCAAAGTCACTAATAGCGGAGAACAAACGAAGAGATTATGGTAGGGTACGAAACCACCTCAAAGTTATTCTTTCCAATCAATCTGTTGGGCTATTCCTATAAGTGTCACAAACAGCCCTAGAGTTCATACTAGAATAACACCTTAAGACACAAATCAACCAAAACCCTAATGTCACCTAGATACTCCAATGTCACCTCAAGTATCCGTGGGTATGATTATACGATATGCATCACACAATCTCATATTCATCTATTCAACCAACACATAGAACCTCAAAGAGTGCTCCAAAGTTTCTACCGGAGAATCACGACGAAAACGTGTGCCAACCCCTATGCATAGGTTCATGGGAGGAACCCACAAGTTGATCACCAAAACATACATCACGTGAATCACGTGATATCCCATTGTCACCACAGATACGCACGGCAAGACATACATCAAGTGTTCTCAAATCTTTAAAGACTCAATCCGATAAGATAACTTCAAAGGGGATACTCAATCCATTACAAGAGAGTAGAGGGGGGAGAAAACATCATAGGATCCAAATATAATAGCAAAGCTCGCGATACATCGAGATCGTACCACCTCAAGAACACGAGAGAGATAGAGAGAGATCAAACACATAGCTACTGGTACATACCCTCAGCCCCGAGGGAGAACTACTCCCTCCTTGTCACGGAGAGCACCGAGATGATGAAGATGGCCACCGGAGAAGGATTGCCCCCTCCGGCAGGCTGCCGGAATGGGTCTAGATTGGTTTTCAGTGGCTACGGAGGCTTCTGGGGGCGGAACTGCCGATCTATTGTGCTCCCCGATAGTTTCAGTGTATATGGAGATATATAGGCGGAAGAAGTACGTCAGGGGGCCACGAGGGTGGAGGGCGCGCCCAGGGGGGTGGGCGCGCCCCCCTGCCTCGTGGCTTCCTCATAGATCCCCTGACCTGCACTCCAAGTCTTCTGGGCTTCTTCTGATCCAAAAATAAGTTCTGTGAAGTTTCAGGTCAATTGGACTCCGTTTGATTTTCCTTTTCTTCGAAACCCTAAAATAGGCAAAAAAACAGAAACTGGCACTGGGCTCTGGGTTAATAGGTTAGTCCCAAAAATAATATAAAGGTGTATAATAAAGCCCATAAACATCCAAAACAGAAGATAATATAGCATGGAGCAATCAAAAATTATAGATACGTTGGAGACGTATCAGCATCCCGAAGCTTAATTCCTGCTCGTCCTCGAGTAGGTAAGTGATAAAAATAGAATTTTTGATGTGGAGTGCTACTTGGCATAATTTTGATGTAATTCTTCTTAATTGTGGCATGAATATTCAGATCCGAAAGATTCAAGACAAAAGTTCATATTGACATAAAAATAATAATACTTCAAGCATACTAACTAAGCAATTATGTCTTCTCAAAATAACATGGCCAAAGAAAGTTCATCCCTACAAAATCATATAGTTTAGTTATGCTCCATTTTCGTCACACAAGAATGCTCTCATCATGCACACCCCGATGACAAGCCAAGCAATTGTTTCATACTTTAGTAATCTCCAACCTATAAACTTTCACGCAATATATGAGCGCGAGCCATGGACATAGCACTATGGGTGGAATAGAATATAATGAGGGGGGTTATGTGGAGAAGACAAAAAGGAGAAAGTCTCACATCAACGAGGCTAATCAATGGGCTATGGAGATGCCCATCGATTGATGTTAATGCAAGGAGTAGGGATTGCCATGCAACGGATGCACTAGAGCTATAAAGGTATGAAAGGTCAACAAAAGAAAACTAAGTGGGTGTGCATCCAACTTGCTTGCTCATGAAGACCTAGGGCACTTGAGGAGGCCCATTGTTGGAATATACAAGCCAAGTTCTATAATGAAAAATTCCCACTAGTATATGGAAGTGACAAAACAAGAGACTCTCTATCATGAAGATTATGGTGCTACTTTGAAGCACAAGTGTGGCAAAGGATAGTACCATTGTCCCTTCTCTCTTTTTCTCTCATTTTTTTGGGCCTTCTCTTTTTATGGCCTTTTTCTCTTTTTTTTGGGACTTCTATTTTTTATGGCCTTCCTTTTTTTTATATATTCCTCACCTGGGACAATGCTCTAGAAAATGATGATCATCACACTTCTATTTATTTACAACTCAATGATTACAACTCGATACTAGAACAAAGTATAACTCTATATGAGTGCCTCCGGCGGTGTACCGGGATTGCGATGAATCAAGAGTGACATGTATGAAAAATTATGAATGGTGGCTTTGCCACAAATACGATGTCAACTACATGATCATGCAAAGCCATATGACAATGATGAATATGTGTCATAATAAACGGGATGGTGGAAAGTTGCATGGCAATATATCTCAGAATGGCTATGGAAATGCCATAATAGGTAGGTATGGTGGCTGTTTTGAGGAAGATATAAGGAGGTTTATGTGTGACAGAGCATATCATATCATGGGGTTTGGATGCACCGGCGAAGTTTGCACCAACTCTCAATGTGAGAAAGGGCAATGCACGGTACCGAAGAGGCTAGCAATGATGGAAGGGTGAGAGTGCGTATGATCCATGGACTTAACATTAGTCATAAAGAACTCACATACTTATTGCAGAAATCTACAAGTCATCAAAAACCTCGGCACTACGCGCATGCTCCTAGGGGATAGATTGGTAGGAAAAGACCATCGCTCGTCCCCGACCGCCACTCATAAGGAGGACAATCAAATAACACCTCATGTTTCAAATTTGTTACATAACATTTACCATATGTGCATGCTATGGGACTTGCAAAGTTCAACACAAGCATTTCTCAAATTCACAACTACTCAACTAGCATGACTTTGATATTATTACCTCCATATCTCAAAACAATCATCAAGCATCAAACTTCTCTTAGTATTCAATACTCTATATGAAAGTTTTTACTATTCTTGGATGCCTAGAATATTAGGATTATTTAAGCAAATTACCATGCTATTTAAAACTCTCAAAATGATATAAGTGAAGCATGAGAGTTCATCTATTTCTATAATACCACCACCGTGCTCTAAAAAGATATAAGTGAAGCACTAGAGCAACAACAAACTACTCCGGAAGATATAAGTGAGGATCAATGAGTAGTCGAATAATCATGAAACTATGTGAAGACTCTCTAACATTTAATAATTTCAGATCTTGGTATTTTATTTAAACAGCAAGCGAAACAAAATAAAATGAAATGACGCTCCAAGCAAAACACAAATCATGTAGCGAATAAAAATATAGCTCCAAGTAAAGTTACCGATGAACGAAGACGAAAGAGGGGATGCCTTCTGGGGCATCCCCAAGCTTAGGCTCTTGCCACTCCTTATTTCATAGTCCATCGAATCCTTACCCAAAACTTGAAAACTTCACAACACAAAACTTAACAGAAAACTCGTAAGCTCCGTTAGCGAAATAAAACAAAACACCACTTCAAGGTACTGTAATGAACTCATTCTTTATTTATATTGGTGTTAAACCTACTGTATTCCAACTTCTGTATGGTTTATAAACTCTTTTACTAGCCATAGATTCATTAAAATAAGTAAACAACACATGAAAAATAGAATCTGTTAAAAACAGAACAGTCTGTAGTAATCTGTAACTGACACAAACTTCTGGAACTCATAAAATTCCCAAATAAATTGCTGGACATGAGGAATCATCTGCAAAAAGAATTAACTAAATAGCACTCTCCAATAAAAAATGGCAGCAATTCTCGTGAGCGCTAAAGTTTCTGTATTTTTACAGCAAGATCAACAAGACTTTCCCCAAGTCTTCCCAACGGTTCTACTTGGCACAAACACTAATTTAAACAAGAAAAACTCAATCATAACAGAGGCTAGATAAATTATTTATTACTAGACAGGAGCAAAAAGCAAGGAACAAAAATAAAGTTGGGTTGCCTCCCAACAAGCGCTATCGTTTAGCGCCCCTAGCTAGGCATGATGATTTCAACGATGCTCACATAAAAGATAAGAATCGAAACATAAAGAGAGCATCTTGAAGAATATGACTAACACATTTAAGTCTAACCCACTTCCTCTGCATAGGGATTTTGTGAGCAAACAACTTATGGGAACAAGAATCAACTTGCATAGGAAGGTAAAACAAGCATAGCTTCAAGATTTTAAGCGCATAGAGAGGAAAGTTGATATTATTGCAATTCCTACAAGCATATGTTCCTCCCTCATAATAATTTTCAGTAGCATCATGAATGAATTCAACAATATAACCAGCACCTAAAGCATTCTTTTCATGATCTACAAGCATAGGAATTTTATTACTCTCCACATAAGCAAATTTCTTCTCTTGAATAGTAGTGGGAGCAAACTCAACAAAATAATTATCATGTGAGGCATAATCCAATTGAAAACTAAAATCATGATGACAAGTTTCATGGATATCATTATTATTTATAGCATACAAGCCATCACAATAATCATCATAGATAGCAACTTTGTTCTCATAATCAATTGGAACCTCTTCCGAAATAGTGGATTCATCTCTAAATAAAGTCATGACCTCTCCAAATCCACTTTCATCAATATAATCATCATAAATAGGAGGCATGCTTTCATCATAATAAATTTTCTCATCAAAACTTGGGGGACAAAAAATATCATCTTCATCAAACATAGCTTCCCCAAGCTTGTGGCTTTGCATATCATTAGCATCATGGATATTCAAGGATTCATACTAACAACATTGCAATCATGCTCATCATTCAAATATTTAGTGACAAACATTTTAATGCATTATTCTTCTAACACTTTGGCACAATTTTCCTTCCCATCATACTCACGAAAGATATTAAAAAGATGAAGCGTATGAGGTAAACTCAATTCCATTTTTAGTTTTCTTTTATGAACTAAACTAGTGCTAAAACAAGAAACAAAAAGATTTGACTGCAAGATCTAAAGATATACCTTCAAGCGCTAACCTCCCCAGCAATGGCGCCAGAAAAGAGCTTGATGTCTACTACACAACCTTCTTATTGTATACGTTGTTGGGCCTCCAAGTGCAGAGGTTTGTAGGACAGTAGAAAATTTCCCTCAAGTGGATGAGCTAAGGTTTATCAATCTGTAGGAGGCGTAGGATGAAGATGGTCTCTCTCAAGCAACCTTGCAACCAAATAACAAAGAGTCACTTGTGTCCCCAACACACCCGATACAATGGTAAATTGTATAGGTGCACTAGTTCGGCGAAGAGATGGTGATACAAGTGGTATATGGATGGTAGATAATAGTTTTTGTAATCTGAAAATATAAAAACAGCAAGGTAATGAATGATAAAAGTGAGTGTAAACGGTATTGCATTGCTAGGAAACAAGGCCTAGGGTTCATACTTTCACTAATGCAAGTTCTCTCAACAATAATAACATAATTGGATCACATAACTATCCCTCAACATGCAACAAAGAGTCACTCCAAAGTCACTAATAGCGGAGAACAAACGAAGAGATTATGGTAGGGTACGAAACCACCTCAAAGTTATTCTTTCCAATCAATCCGTTGGGCTATTCCTATAAGTGTCACAAACAGCCCTAGAGTTCGTACTAGAATAACACCTTAAGACACAAATCAACCAAAACCCTAATGTCACCTAGATACTCCAATGTCACCTCAAGTATCCGTGGGTATGATTATACGATATGCATCACACAATCTCAGATTCATCTATTCAACCAACACATAGAACCTCAAAGAGTGCCCCAAAGTTTCTACCGGAGAATTACGACGAAAACGTGTGCCAACCCCTATGCATAGGTTCATGGGCGGAACCCACAAGTTGATCACCAAAACATACATCAAGTGAATCACGTAATATCCCATTGTCACCACAGATATGCACGGCAAGACATACATCAAGTGTTCTCAAATCTTTAAAGACTCAATCCAATAAGATAACTTCAAAGGGGAAACACAATCCATTACAAGAGAGTAGAGGGGGGAGAAAACATCATAGGATCCAAATATAATAGCAAAGCTCGCGATACATCGAGCTCGTACCACCTCAAGAACACGAGAGAGAGAGAGAGAGAGAGAGAGAGAGATCAAACACATAGCTACTGGTACATACCCTCAGCCCCGAGGGAGAATTACTCCCTCCTTTTCATGGAGAGCACTGGGATGATGAAGATGGCCACTAGAGAAGGATTGCCCCCTCCGGCAGGGTGCCGGAATGGGTCTAGATTGGTTTTCGATGGCTACGGAGGCTTCTGGGGGCGGAACTGCCGATCTATTGTGCTCCCCAATAGTTTCAGTGTATATGGAGATGTATAGGCGGAACAAGTACGTCAGGGGGGCCACGAGGGGCCCACGAGGGTGGAGGGCGCGCCCAGGGGGGCGGGCGCCCCCCCTGCCTCGTGGCTTCCTCGTAGATCCCCTGACCTGCACTCCAAGTATTCTGGGCTTCTTCTGATCCAAAAATAAGTTCCGTGAAGTTTCAGGTCAACTGGACTCCGTTTGATTTTCCTTTTCTTCGAAACCCTAAAATAGGCAAAAAAAGAAACTGGCACTGGGCTCTGGGTTAATAGGTTAGTCCCAAAAATAATATAAAAGTGTATAATAAAGCCCATAAACATCCAAAACAGAAGATAATATAGCATGGAGCAATCAAGAATTATAGATACGTTGGAGACGTATCAGTAGAAAACGAAGACATCCTTCAACCTCATCACAATCTTCTTACCCCAATCGTTTAAGATGACTGAGTTAGCTCGCATTTAAAACAAGTATCTCACTTGTGAAAATATTTTGTTGAAGGAGCATATCATCGCACTCAAGGGCATTATCCGCAAATTGGAGGATCTCCTACGCTCGATGTGTGACTATCCATCATCACCACCATCTTCTTCACCAGCAAAGAAGAACTGACTATCTGGTATGGGCACTCCCCTTGGCAACTTCCTAGCTTGCACTACAAAAAAAGACACATCCGTGACACTTTGGGCCGAACGAAATTTTTTTTGTCATACATATGGTGACAAAACCCGGTATCATCATAGATGTGGTGGGCTCCTACTTCTATGACAAAAAATCATGACAGAAAATGGGCTTTTCATCCTGGGCGGGCCGGATACTCAGCTGCATGACATTCTTTGGGCCGTCCTTGATGGAAAAAACCGTGGTAGAAGCGAGGGGGAGGAAAATTTCGGGGAGTTCCTGGTTACGGTGGGAGGTCGGGGGCCGAGCGATGCGCGTTTCTCTCGTACACATACGCGCGTCTGTGCAAGGCGTTGGCTCTAACTGAACCCGAGCAAGGCGTTGGGCTCTAACTGAACCCGAGCGATTACATTGCAGGCTACGCGTTACTGAACCCGAGCGATCGATCGATGGCTGTTAACTGAACCCGATCGAGCGATTCCTTCGCTACTGCTGCTAACTGAAGCCGATTGATGCTGCCTCTAGGATGAACAGTGAGCGTTGGCAGGCGGGGGGGGTGGATGAACAGTGAGCAGTGGCGTTGCCTCTGGATGAACAGGACCCCGTGGTGTAGCTTGTCAGTTTCTTCAGAGATAGGCATTTTATTCAAAAAACTGCCACTTCGCATCTTGCGTCGCAAATAAAACTGCCAGGAGCACATTTGTTGGCTAGCTAGTGATCGATCAGTAACTTGTAAACACTGAGCGGACAGAAATAAGAAACTGTTAATGCATCTCAATGATTCACAGATCATATACAAATATGTAGCTCCAAAAGCAAAGATCAGCCACTTCGGATCTTGCGTCGCAACTAAAACTAACTAGTATGATTCCCATACATAAGATCAACATGTTAATGCATCTCAATGATTCACAGATCATATACAAATATGTAGCTCCAAAAGCAAAGATCTAGAAAAGCATCTGTTCTTCCTACTAACATGGATGCTTCTCTTGGCCAATATTCAGTACAGACTGAAAGACAAATTTGTTTGTGAATTCTACAATTCCTCTTGCAAACGTAAGTGGTTTCACCAACAGCTGGAACCATGAGAATGAACCACACATGATGGAGGAACATCCACTGCAATATGATTTGGTCTTCTCTCGATCACACCGCGAGACTATTTTCGGAATACAAACTTTAACTTAGGCAAAATGGTGCCCATTGTATAATCAGACCTAAGCAATGAAGCACCTAGTGTCGGCCAATAAATAGTACAGTACTACTTTTCTGTAGTCCATGAAGTGACTATCCAATCTTTCTGTGTCTATTTTCAAATGGCACTGCATGCATTGACTATACTATTCTCTTGTGCAGTTCAACCAAAATTGCGGACACATTGTTTGTTTGCCAATAGCAACGAGCAGACATCTCTATCTGCACAAATATCAAGCAGCTAGTAAACATATACCACACCTTGTATTTTCGGTTTAAACATGTCTCTTCCACTTAGAATCTGTCATGTTCTGCACTGGACAATCTGATACAGTTATGTTTTGCCCTGGACAATTTCATACTGAATTGATTTGCTGGTTCAGAGCAGAAATATAGCGCCTATTCTTCATCAGACCAAGGATATCCATGTTCGCAGTGATGGAAGAGGTGAAATCGATACAACCGAAATTGAGCATCTAATCATTGAATCCTGTCATGCACCTCCAATGTAGGTCCACCCTGCCAATAAATTCACATGCAAACCACTAGTATTTCTATCTAATGATAGTACAACAGAGTAGAAAGATAGTAGCAAACCATGTACCTTCGTAATGAACAGCTCATAGTGCCACCAATTGGATATGAAGGTTTGGAAAAAAACATGCTCCTAATGTTGAACCAGTTGGACTTTTTGTGCAGTTCCACTAAAATCGAGCATCCCTATTTCCATAGATATTGAAAGTGTGATTACTCTAAAAGTGGCACTAGTTGAAGCATAGACTCACAAATATAAGCATTCCAATTTCTTAATGGGAAAAGGTAGCAAGACTATTTCTAACCACCTGTTTGAAGGAATAAATAAAGCAACAACGGATGATGTCAGGAAGGCATACATAGTTTTTTCTGAAAAACTGAGCCATTCCTGACCTTTCCTCTTCTTTTAAGCAAATTTTGTGCAGTTCTACTAAAATAAAATGCCATCACCGCCTTGACAATTCAGTGACACTGTACAAAAGTAAATGACTTAACATTACATCATGATGTCAGGTATGTAGTTGACAGGCATTAGAGACACACATACAGACCTCCTCCGATAACATAATGAACATTAATTTTAACAAAGGTGTGACTAGCTTTACCGGGATAATTTGAGTGAACTCTACACCCTTTGTTCCTTAATATAAGATGTTTTCGCGGTTCAATTTAAATTACCCAAACGTCTAGTATTTAGAAAAATAGGTAGTAGTTTTCTTGAGCACATATCTTGGAAAGATTGCCACACTTTATTTATGTCCATACGCTAATGCAACACCATTCGAATACTACAAATATACACTAATCCAGTGGCTAGTGCAACAGTAGAGTAGTTAGTTTATTACAGGTTACAGTACAATGGTTTTGCTGAACAGATTTCAATAAACTCTAGCACTGCAAGGTTCCTATAAGAATTAACAATACAAAATGTAAAGGTAACAAGTTTCAGCACTGGTATACTAGTTGTGCATGAGCATTAAACCAAATACAAAAGTCTGAAGGTAACTAGCATTATTAACTAATGACAGTATAAAAAAGTTACAAACCATGTACCTCCAAGGTAAATATCATTTCAAACTCGGGGGACCTTAAAAATTGCTATCCCAATCTTGATAATCGATCAAACATAAAAACTTGATCGAACGAATCAAGAGAACAGCCGGAGGAGGAGGTGCCCACTCTTGACCTTTCCTCTTGTCTTCATAATTGTCTGTGTAGTTTAACCAAAATAAAATGACATCAGCGCCTTGGCATTTTGGTGACACTATACAAAAAATTAACTTATCTCATGAAAGTGAGGTATGTAATCTATAAGCATTAACAGTGCAAGAATCTGAAGGTAGCAACAAGTTTCATCGTTAGTATACTGGCTGTGCAACGGCATTAGAATGCCTTAGCTGAAAAATCTTTAATACATCCACAATCAACAGCTAACCCTGAAATAATCCAGTGACATTAAATGGCATTGCTTAAATTTATCGGTGGCATTAGACTGAGAGCGGCATTAGTTAAATGTGGCATCACTTTAGCAGTAGCATTGCTTGACTTGACTGCTAGCGTTATACTAACAGCAAAAAAGTGGCAATAAGAGCATGGGAGGCCCATTTGGACAGTGGGCGCACCAGTACGATGTACCTCCACGGGCGCAGAGTGGTGAGGGAGGTATGGTTGCCCAGAGTAACAAATATCCAGGCAGCATATGTGGATTACGTCCCATTTTTGTTCTCTTTAGCCACCTTTTTCCTATGCGAGGACAACAAACCGATCGACCTAGTCATTCTCTATTGCATTGTCATGCCTTTCTACCCTTCTTCAACCAAGAGACACGAGACTCGTTCCTTAGCTACTGATTTTCCCCTTTTCAACCTAGATGCGGGTTCGATGCCTACTCTCTTGGACAGTACAGTCTCCCTTCCTTTCCTTATTCAACCTAGACATGGATTAGTCTGCATGAAATAGGGTTTCCTTTAATAGTGCAAATTATGGTTTTCGTCTGCGTGGCCAGCAGAGCAGAGGATAGCAAATTAGGAAGACGGTGGATTGGAAAGAGATCCACATGCAACGACGTGGCAGATGGGCCAATAGAACAAGGTTATGGTTCGAAAAGAGGTAGCATACCTGAGGGTCAGTGGGAATTGGCTTCGCTCGTGGTCGTCGTCCTCCGCACACACTACGGCAGCGAGCTTGGGGACGGAGGCCATCCTGCGCGGGTGCTAGGTCTGAGAGACGGCCTTGTCGTCGGTGCGTGACCTCGCTCGCCGACGATGAGTGCGTCAATGCTGCACGTCCTTTTCTTCCCCGGCGGATCTATGACCACAGGTGAGGAGGGAGAGAGGGGCCGTCTTTTTTAGATCTGGAGACACGATGGTAGTGTGAGAAGCAAGTGGGCAGCCCTTAGCAAGAAAGCGCTCCTATATATCTTTTTATACTACTAGTACTGGAGGTGGAGTAGTGGTAGAGTAGTTTATATTTTCTCTGTGTACAGTACCAGTTAGTCGTGCTTCAAAACTGATCGGCACGCCATTAAGAAAATAAAGGTCGATAACTAATGCGGCACCTCGGGCCAACGCGGCCAGATCGCATTTTGCATGAGAAATTACACACCATGTTTCGTTGACATGTGGTCCCATTCCAACATATGAGTGAGACGACGGCGAGTAGTAGGAGTATTTCCGAATGGACATGTAGGCCGGGGCGCCTCTTCGTGAACCATGGCAAACTCACAACCATCCACCGACTCTTCGCCTTCCCCTCTCGATTTGGAACTGCTGTCGCACATTCTTCCTCTCCCTCCTCCATTTTCCTTCAACCCTTCACCATTTCTTCTGCCATTGTTCGATCGTCTTCTCCATGGAGGGAACAGGCCGGAAACGACCCCGTTATTCTTGCCCCGATCTGAAAGATGACGTGGTGGAGGAACTCATTGATCGGTGCGACATCATCACCTCGGCTAGCATGGGAGGTTCGTTCAAGCCCATTCTCGACTCAACTAATAACATCATTACAAAGAACCCAAGAGTCAAGGAGCGGTTTGATCTCCCCTATCTTCTTCGCCGTGACCCTGATGACTGGCGCCGGCACGACGGAGGCCTCGCCCTGTGCCAGTTGATGTCGCTTGATAATGATACATGTGATGTTAAGATGCCATCGCTTGAGGGCAAGGCTTGGGCGGGCGCAAATGGAGATTGGGTTGTTTACATTGGGTCCAACTGCGAGTGGGAACTTGTGAATGTGTACACTTGTGACTAGGTTCCACTTCCAAAAATCTCAGCAGACTGCCCAGAGGTTGAGCACACTGGTATTGTACGCACGTTCAAATACGATCATGCTGACTGTCTTCTACGGAAGATAGCAATTTGTCAAGTTCCCAACCGCTCTTGGAATTACAACAACTATCAAGTTGTTGCTATCTTCGACAATCTTGTTGCCGACCATCGTGATTCGACTCGATAGATATTGCTCAAAAATCAGTTTCTGTACACGGATGAGTACTGTGATGCAATTCAATATGAGGGCCTTGTGTTTGCTGCCACCACTCGTGGCACTGTTTTTGCATGGGATCCTCATAGTTTCGGTACGTTTGTCTTCCACCGTAATTATAATTGTTTCATCCACATGCATGCGGGTTAGCAAGTTTCCCTTTACTAATTAACCTTCTTCTTGTGTTTCCAAGGTCCTGTGAGCATCCCACCACCTATACTTGAAAAATTTTATAACCAAGGGGGAGATGACGATGGTGATGATCACGAGCATGAGGACGAGTAGCGCCCATATACTCTGTGGCGCCTGGCAACTAATTCTGATGGATCACCTCTTCTTGTGTGTATACATCCCACTGATGATGTTACTACTAAGGAAGCAGGTGTAGTCTCCCATGGTCGCACTCTCCGGACCTATTCCAAAACCCGTTGCATGGTATTCGGGATAGATACTAGTGTGCTAGCGCCAACTCCTTCTCCCTGGTACAGAATTGATAGTCTTGGAGAAAACTCGCTCTTCCTTGAACAAAACTATCCGATGATGGTGAAAGGCGATCCAACTGATGTTGACACAACGTTAACAGTACCATTTATGAGAAGCAACTGTGTCTATACATCGGACATTTGGGTGGTTCCCTACCCTGGTACTGATATAGTAGGCCGCTTCAGCCTGGATGATCAGTCCTGCGTTGGTTTCCAGATCGATAATCGATGTCCCGTCCCAGAGAATCACTTGTGGTTCAAAGCAAGCATTTCCAACGCCGATGAATGGTTGAGTTGAAGTTCATTTCATTGCTTGTTATTTGTTGTGTGGTGAAAACTTTAGTATTTATATTGTATCCTCGTTGTCGATGTGGGTTGATGACCTGCTGTATGTAATAAAATGACATGCCTGTGATAAACTTACTAAATTTATGAATGGCTTTCGAGTCGCTTCTCTGAGTGAGTGGTGCGACGAGGCAAAAAAATATTTTCCGAATACATTATTGTACGTGCATTGCAACAGGTTAGCGGATGAGGCCAATCAACAATAGTAGTACACTATTTGTACTAGCTTCACATGCTTCGTGCGTCGGGCGGGTGTTTTTACTGTAGCCATATGTTAATGTGTTCGCTGTACGTAACCAGCACCTCGAATCCTCGATACTAGTACTATATAGTAGGAGTAAGTAGTAGGAGTAGTAGGGTGGCATGGGCCAGAACAAGCATTCACGTCGAGGAGTATGGCACACGCCACCACCACGACATCCATCTGACACCATATTATTTCTTGGAGTCCGTGCTAGAGCAATCTCTTCAACCTCGTTGTTTCTCTAACTTCAGCCATCGCGCGGCGGGCGAGGTGGGGGTTTGCCGATAGTCGGTTTCCTTAAATGCGGTCCCACTTGTAAGGCCAACTCCAACGCACGACCCCAAACGGACCTCCGCTTTGCACGAACTCCAACGTTAATTTTGACTAGAAAACCAAGACCAAAGAAAACAAGAACCACAAGAATACATTTTACTACTCCTGTAAGTTGGATTAGTGCCTTCTCGATGCATTCATTGTTGATCTGCGGAGGCTCGATCTTGCGTGCTTCTTTCTTCTTCGAGTGTAAAGAATTAGACGTTGCTTCCTCGCATCTAGTCTCATGTCTAGCCTCTATTCTAGTAGGAGTATCAACAAGTGCACTAATCTCATCTCTAGCCTCTGTGCTAGCTAAAAGTGATAGAACGTATACTAAATTGCGCTCTATCAATATATGGATGTACTCTTCTTCCCAATACAAAAACTTGCATCCATTGTACTCCCTCCGTTGCATAATACATGCCTTCTATTTGTCAATATATATATGTATCTAGACATGTTTTAGTATATAGGTACATCCATTTTTGGACAAATGCAAGTCCAGTATTTTGGAACGGAGGGAGTACACAATAAAATTTTTAAGTTAGCACAACTAGTCTAATCCGAGAGCACAACCGAAGATTTGGTCGGGTTCTTCCTCCTTTTGCCGACACGTGGGACATCCAGCATCCAGGTCGTGTCATGAAAGAAAATAGAGTGGTAGTTGAAGCCACGAGATGTGCATCTTGGGTTAAACAGTAAATAGAATCTTACTACTCTTGAGTAACTCCAAAAGCGGCCACCAAAGATCTTTCTTGGATTTGGTTTTCATCACCAGCACGTCGAGGTGAAAGATGTGCAGGTTCAGTGGGTCCTCTTGCGTTTTCACTGACATGTGGGGCCGCATGTGAGCAAACAGACAATGGGCTCTACGCGTCCGCTGGCTGGTTGAGAAGAGGGATAGAGGAGGGCTGAGAACGGACTGCAGGAAATTTGTTCTACGTACCTCGATATAGGCTCAATATAGTGGGGTGGCATGGGCCATAACTAGCATTCACGTCTAGCAGTATGGCACATGCCACCCACACGAGTCCCATCCAACACCAATTTTCTTGGAGTTCGTGCTATAGCCATCACTTCTCCCTCCTGTTTTCTCAGCCATCGCGCGGTGGGCGGGGTGGGGGTTTGCCGATAGTCGGTTTTCTCAACTGCGGTCCCACTTGTAAGTGAAAATGCAACACCGCACGTATTCCCGCTTGAGCGGCGTGCCGGACCAACCGTGTGGGGGTGCGACGTGAACACGGCAGGCTTTTCCTTTTGAACTCGTAACTTGTAAAATTTGGTTCTGCTCCATGGCGCAACCGATAGATAGAAAATAACGATTTTGCCTAGAGTAATGAGAAGTTTGGTTCTGGCTCCGTTCATGCATGGAGTACGTATGAAAAATATGAAGTTGATGCGAAAGTTAAGATAATTACTGTAGTATCATAAGCTACTACATGGATTTGACGGAAAGATGAAAATACATACGGATCCATCAACGACATCCTCCCGCCCTAGTGCGCCGGGTCACCAACCGACGTGTTAGGAGCAGCGGCGTTGGCGGCGAGCTCAACGTGCTTCTGAACAGTGTCGTCCAAGGTTACCCTGTGGTCCAAGAAGGCCAGTGTCCTATCGTCCTCCTCTTTCATGTAGTAGTCCTTGTGGACGATTTGCGCGTAGACGTGGGTGATTATGTCGATGGTTTTTTTGCTGTGCAAAGCGTTGCCCGGTGAGCGCGACCTCGAGGTGGACATACTCCGGCGTGACAGCGGGCAGTCGCAGGGCCACCAGTGCGTCGAAGAGGTTGTCACCATAGTGGCCGTTGAGGGTGGCGGGCATCGCAGAGCCTGGGCGCGTCGGTTGGAGGCTTACGTCAAAGTTGTCCGCAAGCTTCTTGACAACAATGAACTTGTCGAGGAAACCGACGAGGACCTCGTTGAACAAGGAGACGAAGTTGTCGTCCAAGCGGCCCCTTGCCCTGGCGGCCTCAAGCAATACTACGTGGAGACGTTCCTCGGTGCCGGGCCACAGGCCGGCGTCGTGGACCATCTGGCACAGCCGGCTGATGCTCGCGCTCATCGCCTCCATGGGTCTAGCTTAGCTTCTAGTCAACTGATCTTGCAATTCGAGTGATCACTCTTGCCCTTGGTTAGTGTGCGTAGGTGCGTAGGATTTCATACTACTCCTGGGCCCTCTACAGCACCTGCCTTTGGCTGTATGATAGGTGGGCCAGCCACCCCCTGGGCCCACGTGTCATTCACCCAAAGGCAGTTGCCATAAGTCAATGAAGCTGCGTCCCCCTCCGTGCCGGTGCAGTATAGTCATCTCACCGGACCTCAAGTTGGGGCCAAACGAGAGAAGTTTGATGTTTACTGGTTTATTGGTCCCCTTTGCATTTTGCGCCAAGTTTTGAACTTTGATTTAACTAATAAAATGTTAATGCATGTAAACAAAAATGTTGTGTAAGTCAACTTACGAAAACCAAATAATCCCCAAATACTTAGGCACGGTGCATTAACTCCCTCCTTGTTTCTTATTTCATGACATATCAACCAATGAGAAATGTGGGCAGTGCATGCTTTCAATGACTTGAGACTACCAAACATGACATGCAGTGTTTAGTTCATTGCATGTAATCCTATTAGTACTCTAGTTAGCAAAAAACATTAAGTTCTCTCGCCGATAGGAATAAAACACCATGTATTTATTTACAGAGGGAGTAGTACATTTTTTGTGACATGCATTACTAGATATTGCTAGTCAAATACTAAAATCCAGATGGACGTGGTAGTACTCCTAAATCGAGGCGGTGGTGCTACTAGTACTAGTAGTAGTACTACCAATGTAGTAGTAGGAGTACTAGCACCATACTACCCATTGGTCAAATTATTACGTGCTGCTCCTCAAAGTGAAGTGACAAGACCCTGCGCTGGAGATGACACCTGACTATAGGCACCGTGTTCGGCATACCATAGTCAGCCTCACTGTCTGCAGTCACTATCATCATGGCTGTAGAGCTAGCCTGCTTATAACTAGCCCTGTTCGACATAATTTCCCGTGCATAGATGCCCGTGCATTGCACGGAACACCAAGATTGGGGGTGGACGGCTCCGGCAGCGGCCATCACGCCAGATTTTTCCACGGCCTTCTAGATGTGGTGGGGAGGAGATAAGGCTGATTGTGAGAGACAAGGAGTTTTTTGTAAATAGGGAACAAGTGCGGGCATCTTTTTTGCAAAAATGGAGAAGCTTGGTTTGTATGCGTCAGATCTAGATCCGACGGCTACTGGTGAAAGATGGGAGGCACAACATCATCACCAACTCAGGACCTGTTTGATTCGCAGGATTTTGAAAATGCCGGAATAGGGCACGGCAATATTACAAGTTTCAAACTGATATTACAAATGATAGGAGTAATGTTGCACCTACGAAGAGGGAATTACTAGGAAGTTTACGTAAGAACTTTCGTTACTTTAGGTGGATGCAGCATTATCGTACAAACTAAAATCCACCGCCCTGACAAGTCACTAATGGGCAAATAAGTTTTCGAGTCTCTGGCCACTTGATGTTTCAAAAACAAATTCAGCTTCTGCGGAGACTTTGTCATTTAGGCTTAGATGCTTGCGGTGATCAGCACGCCATTCATTGTTGCGCCAGCGAACGCGAAACCTCATTACCTTGAGCACACTTGGCTCTAGAACAAAGAACCTGGCCAATTTAATCTTAGATGTGCTGCCTCGGTAGTCGATCAAATCAATTTATGTAAGATGGAGATCAAGGCATTCGATGAGATTGTTATAGTGCAGCACATTTTTCACTTTCGGGTCTTTTCTTATCTGTAGAAGAAGAGAACATATTAGAGCAGCTGGCCGCATAAGATTGTCATGTCATCAAGGGGTACCAATATCATTCGATCATACGATGGGGTTGGCTGGCTAGTGATATTTTTTCACTCTCTCTCTCTGCCTCTCTCTCTCTCTCTTTCTGTTTCCTCTCATTTAACTAGGAGCATGTGAAGAGCTTGGGCATTTGTTGCCTTCCACTATGTGGCCGATGCCATATTTCGCAAAAGTATGCCACATAATACGCATCGATGTCAAATCAAAAGATTTTGGCACCGCTGTGCACACAGACCCACATGTATAAACAAATCAATCAAACCAACTACACCAGCCTCTCACTCTCTGTGACACCCCAAAATTTTAACCTTGTTTTACTAATTAAAATTTTGCCAGGAAAATTAAACTTTTCATTTTTCTGGGTTTTCTTTGATTTCAGTGCCATCCTTTCTTGGATTTTTAGGGAGTTTTATCCCAAGTGAAAGTTTCCAAATATATTACTGGACTTGTTTTCTCCCTCGAGAAAAACATTTCTCTTAAAAGTGGATTTAATCGCATAACTAATTCTCCCTGAGATTTATTCCTTGAAATGATTTTTTTTAAAGTTTCAGGGCCCAATTTGCACTGCAACCTCTTGATATATTTATCTAAAATTCCAACCAAAATTTGGAGATGTCATGTGATGTTTTTGAATCACTTTTATGGAAAAATTTAATTCATTCACTTAATATTTTGAGCTCTACACCAAGTTTTAAAATCTGGTCCAATGAGCATTTTTACACTGCAACCTAATTAAATATTTCTTTAAAGCGTCCACCAAAATTTTGGGATGTTAATGGAAGTATATTATTATACTTTATGCAGAAACCCTTTTATGTTCTTTGAAAAATTTGAGTGAATCAACCTCTTTTGCTTTCTGGTCTAGTTTGGCTTTTTCTACTGCAACCCTAGTTAAATTTGCTCTAGTACTCTTGAGCTTTCTCCTACTTATAGCCCATGCTACAAAACCCTTAAGTCCATCAGAGTGGACCCATTGGAGAATATTTAGTACATGCAACCATGCCTTTTTTTCTGTCCAAAACTGATGTTTTGCAAAACTTGCACTAACAAGTTTCTGATTTTGTCAAACTAACCTCACCACCCTCTTACTCATCCAAGGAGACACTGATCTGGAGAATTTGGCCACCCCAAGAGTTGCCTAGATGACATTGGCATTTTGTCAAACACCCTGACTGCATGACCAGTTTTCGCTTAGTTTCTGGTTTGTGTTATGAACTTGATCCCCTGACTAGACCAGCATGTCACATGGATTTGCCCAAGCCTATAGCCCCACCCTGCTAACTCTCTTGTGGATTGGAGCCCCCTAGCATGCCCTGGAATTTGGTCGAACACGTCGCGTGCGTGCTCTGGGCGCGCCCAGAGCGCACGTTTTGCACGCGCGTGCACCGAGCCGCCGCGTCGCACTGTCGTCGCCTCGCGCTCGTTCTGGCCCTTCCCCACTCGCAGCCAACACCCCGCCCCTTCCCCTCGCCGCAGAGCCACCCCTGGCACTCCACAGGGCCGCCGTCAGGTCGGCCACGACGGCAAGCGGCCGGCCACAGTGGCTCTTGCTCCGGTCGGCGCCGCCCGAGCCATCCCGGCTCGCCACCTGCCCCCTGGAGCAGCGCGAGCTCATCCACAAGCGGGTCCCCTAGCGCTTGTCGCCGCCACGACCCCCTGTAGCAACAGAGAGGCGGTTCGCCGGCGACCTTATCCACTGCCGCCGCGGAACCGACCTTGTTGCACTATAAAGAGAGACCCCGAGCTCATCTGAGCACCCATGCGATCTTAGTCCACTCCCCTAGTTCCCCCGTAGCCACCAATCAAAGAGAAGAGGTCATCTTCCCCAACTCCGGCAGGATCAGCCGCCGCCGCCCTCCAGTCCATTCGGTCACAACCCGAGCCCCTCCCGTCAAACTAGCGCCACCATTCGAATCCCCGTGATCCCGTGGAGCTGCCCAACACCTCAATCCAGCTCGAGAACCACCATAGCCCCAGCCCCCAAAAGCTCTCGAGGCCACCTCCGCCGAGGAGCTCGCCGCCGGCAGCTCCCTCCGTCCCCTCCGGCCTGGCGACCACCAGGAGGACCGCCTTGGAGTGGCGGATCCATCCCCGCCCTCGGGGCCCCGCGAGGAGACGCCAATCGCCGGCGACGATCACCGGAGTCCCGCCCCCATCTCGGGCAGAGGAAGAAGAGGGAAAGGAGACCAGTCAAACCTGACGAGTGGGCCCTGTGGACCCACTGTCAGTGACCCCGCACCGGTCCACGTGTTTAAGTGAAAGCGCATCACCCCAGAGTACGTCTCCTCTACTCGAAAGTGTATTCTCATCGAAGCGTTTTTCTTTTTCCTGTTTTATTTTAAAAACAGAATTTGACCAAAACTTTGACTAGCTATAACTTTTAAAATATGAATCCAAATGACTTGAATATTTTTCTGTTGTTCCTCAAATATTGTCTAGTTTATTTTCATATTTATTTCAAAATTTTCCAAGCAACTTTTGTGTACTGTTTTTAAACTATGTGTTAATTTAAATATTTCCAAAAATAGGATTTTTGGAGAGAGAGAAGAGAGCTTTCAAAAAGTATTGGAGTGCACCTCACCTCTCCACACCTTGAAGGCAAGCATTTCTGAACTCAGGCATAATATTATCGTGTGTTGTTTAATACAGTTACAACACCACCGTGACATGGAGTATCCGTTATGTGTTTGTGACGGTATGATCATACGCTTTGGGTGCAAAGATGAAATTTTTTGCTGTTGGCAATGGACATACTTGTGATAGCAATCACCCTCATATGACTCTCATGCCTACCGGGAAAGATCCAGGAAAGTCTCTGTCTTGGGTAGACACGAGCTTGTCCCTCGTCGAGACGGTTACGACTGGCGGGGCAGGGGGAGGTATGATGAGTGGTGGTTGTGTCTGATGGATGTGAAATATTATCCTCGAGCTAATCATGCAGGAAATACTTAAGCCTCTTGAGTCGGCCGTAGATCGAGTTTTGTTCCAGTAACCCCCATACTTGTTTCGTGCTGCCACTTGTCCCTGCCGTAGGTAGGGTACGGTTCAGTAAGTTGTCAACCCCTGTCTAGCACACACCATATAGAGAGACCGTGATGAGGGTTCCATGGCCCTGGATTAAAGCCAGTCATCCGGTCCGGGGGCATGGGTGTTTTCGGTTGTAGCCGAAGGGGGTAGCTCCCCCAGTTTGCGCGTGGTATAAATTTTGTGATCCCATGCTAGTCGAGGTTGTAGCCTCCCCACTTAGAGTTTTGCTTAACAGGTGTCAAGGGTGATTCCAGACACCGGTGAGTTTGGCTGGTGTGTGCGGTTAGGGTGTTTTCAATTGAAAGACCGTAGACGGAATTAGTTCCGATGGACTAAAGGAATCCGTTACTCGTGGGTAAAGAGTACACCCTCTGCAGAGATATTAAACCTATTCGAATAGCCGTGTCCATGGTTAAGGACTACAGTCTGGGATGGGTCAAGTGTCGGTCTTAGTGTTGGTCTTCGGAGGAGAAACTATTAAACCAGAATATTGATCATGACTTGTGATGTATGATGATTATGATTATTATTATTATGGACTAACCATTTATGTTATTTGAATTATTGGGTATCTCTGGGACGGTTCTACCTCCTGGATATTCACCGTGATTATGTGTATATATAAGCCCTTTATGTGGTGTCGCTTAGACGCCCGACTGTGGCATGCTTGTCATTTCATTTACTTATAAGCCCTTTATGTGGTGTCGCACAGACGCCCGACTGTGGCATGCTTCCCTTTATGCGGTGTCGCACAGACGCCCGACTGTGGCATGCTTGATATTTTATCTACTTATAAGCCCTTTATGTGGTGTCGCTTAGACGCCCGACTGAGGCATACTTTATATTGTTATCCTTTCGAGGCGTCGCTTCAGACACCCGATCGGTGCATTCTATTTCTACTCGCTGATTGCATATTCATATATGACATGATTAACCTGCTTGCATGCATCATGAGCTTCATTTATGACTGACGAAGTAATCATGGAATATTTCAAAGCATGATTATTAGTGGCTATATTATACCTGTGTTCTTAATGTTTGCGAGTACATTCAAAGTACTCACTGGCTTGTCCCTGGCTATTGTCTTGGCCAGATTTCTTGCGTGGAAAGGAACGTTGCGATGACAGCCCCGGAACCTATGAGATAGCAGCCTCGCGAAGATAGGAGTTATCCTGGTCAGCTGTTCCTGTGGGAAATGGAGTCCCATAGACGCTGATGATCCGCAAACCGCTTCCGCCATCAACCACTAGAAACCAATTGTTGTACCCATAGGCCAGAATGGTCTTGTACTACATATTTTGTAGTTTGCTTGCAGTTTCTGTAACAAGTTGGTGTCTCATCAGCTAACAGTAATCCTGGGGCTGGTGAGCACAAGGGCCGCTTTTGGGAAATTAATATCCCGAAAAACCGGTCCTGACACTCTCCCAAACAAGTGTTTTTTTATTGCCTCAGTCCTCTCTCTCTCCCACGAAATGTTTTTTCATTGAGTGAGTTAATTTGGCACCGGAGCAAAGTAGGTGATCCAGATTGGGGCACCAGGTGAGCAATGGAGGGGCATCGATGCCAAATGCATCACAAGTGAATTTGGCACATGTTTTGGCCTACATAGCCCACTTTTGTACTCCCTCTGTCCCAAAATTCTTGTCTTAAATTTGTCTAAATACGGATGTATCTAGTTACATTTTAGTGTTAGATACATCCGTATCTAAACAAATGTAAGACAAGAATTTTGGGACGAAGGGAATACTACCTCGTATTTAGTATAAAATTTTGACCATAGATTTACCTATGAAAATGCCAATGCATGTCACTAAAAATTACACCATTTGAAATTATGTTCAAATACGAATCCAACGGTATAGTTCTTAGTGACATGCATTAACATTTTGTTAGTTAAATCTATGGTCAAATTTTGATACTACAAAATTGGAAGAGTAAACCAGGACGGAGGTAGTACTTGCTCTTAGGGTAACCATAGAGTTACTGGAGTAGTCTAAGTTACTTTCCACTATGACTAGCCTAGGCTACTATAGTAGTACAACATAAAAACGATGCAGGTGATCACATGAGAAAAAATACTGAAAACATTTCTTTCGGTGCAGTGCGTAGATGCAGTTTTGAACACTACACTTGTCATCGTAATTTGGGAAAATTGCGAAAAAATTGAGCTACCTTGTGATTACCGTTTACTTATAGGAAAGAAGTTTCACCTCGATGAGTAGCTTCTCTGTGCACGGAAAGCATGTAAGGAATCCAACAACTTGATCTAGATTGGGGCTGATAGATTTTAGTGCTAAGATCTTCACTGTGCGCATGGACTGGGTCAAGCTTGTAGGAATCATTTTCTGGAAGACGGTCGTAAATACATCAAGAAGAAATTAAAAAATGTGAATTTCAAGAAGACGGAGAAGAAGATGAGTGTTGTACCTGAACAATTACTGATCCAATAAAGAGTTCGGAGAATTTGGCAGACGAGTACACCAACGCTGTCAATTTCGGTGCGTCAATGACCCTGATTTTTGTTGGACCTTCTAGATCCGATACAAGCAATCTCTCAAGGAAAGGCGCATTTTCAATGACCATAACGTGGAATAGCTGCAGTGATCTCTTTCCAATTGATGTCTTGTTGCGGGGCTAGCAAGACACATAAATCCATCAGAGATTCGTCGAGGCGATGTGGAGGCTAATGAACCGGTGGATCTGCTCAAGACGAAGGTACTCGAGCCCAGTACAGCTGCGGAGCAGGTTCTCCATAGCCTTCTTCGAGATAACAACGTCGAAGAGGTCGAGCTGCTTGAGGTGAGGGAGAAGAAGGGCGGGCGCAACATTAATCTAGGGAAGATAGCAGGAGCTGAAGCTGGCGCAGCGCAGCGTTGGCGTGAGGCGGAGCGCGGACGGCGGCAGAGAGCGACATCGTCCAGCTTCAAAGCTGAGCTCCTCGAGGTGATCTAGGGCGGGGGATAAGAACCACTCACCGAACTTGGGTTGGACCTTGCACTTGGTACTGAACATGCGGGTGTCAAGGCGTCTGGCTGGCCCAGGGTGCGATCAAAGGATCTTGGAGACTGCGCCAATGCGTTTGCAATCCCCGTCGCAGAGGCAGCGGTCGACGGTGAGGTTGAGGGGGACGCAGCGCCAGAGTGGGCGCCACCGCCGGGAGAGTAGGGCGGTCCGAACGGAAGATTTTGTGGGGAGGAGGCCGATGATGACGAGCAGCATGTCGTCGGGGAGGCTGCTGATGAAGTCCAGGCTCACCAGATGCGATTTTGGCTTGAGCCGCCTCCGCTTGTTGTCTGCCTCGCCATCCATCCCAACCGGCGGCGACGCCGGTGTACACGTGTGCTGGTGTCTGTTGTGTGCTGGGTGTGCGCGAGTGCGTCCTTCTGTGCATGCCGCCGTGCAGTGGTGAATTGTGCGCGAGTGCGTCCTTCGCGCGCAAGAAGTTTGTCCTCAATGCGCCCTCAATTTACTAGCATGCGGGGTGCTACCCCGAGTGGTTTCAACTTTGTTTACTTCACCGCGTGTCTGATGGGCCTCTAGTTTACTTATTTTCACCCACTGCCACATGGGCCAGCACACAAAGATACAGAACATGAGCTGACAAGGCAGCATGTGGATTGGTTGACCAGTCAACTAAACAATATACGGAGCTATACGCTGACACAGTGAGCGTATAATCCGTCGGTATAGAGAGTTTGAGTGAGAGGGGAGGCCCGTGAGAGATAGCAGAGAGAGCGAGAGAAAGAGCTACTCCCTCCGTTCGATAATGTGGTTCCAACATTTTTTTAAGTCAAACTTTTGAAACTTTGACCAAGTTTATAAAGAAATTACTTATATCTACAATACCAAAGATAAATGATAGTATGAAGTAAGTACATGTTGTGATGAATCTAATGATCATTCCAGATGTAAATGTTTTTCTCCACATATACCTGGTCAAACTTTTCTGAGGTTTGACTTTTCAAAACATCCATATGCTTATGGACGTGACAGAGTCCCTAACTAGAGAGAGAGTGAAAAAAGTGTGTGTGCGTGTGTGAAAGAGAATGGACAACACATGATAAAAGTAGAGAAAAAGCATGTGTGTCTTATGCAAACATATCACACATGCATCTTCGACAATGGAGGCAAGGTGAGGAGATAGTGTGTGGTTGTTTGGAACCGAGAGAGCAAGACCCCTAGCATGTGGCCAAGAGGGGTCTGACAAACAAGGGAGAGAGGTCGAGAGAGACGTAAGGAGAAAATGCAGACATGGGGAGGAGAGAGTGTATGTCTGTCATAGAGAGATCCCCTGGAGATCATGATGGGACTACATGGGTGGGAGATATCGGGATAGACGTATGGATGGTAGGAGACAATACGTGTGTTCCTGATGGCTAGTAAGAGATAATCATACTTAGGAGGGGGAGTGCTTGCGCCTATGATGGAGTGAGGGATTATGGTACTTAGGGGGTGCGTGTCACATGGAGAGAGAACAAGGGCGGAGAGTGTTGGATGGGTCTATATGTATAGCACGAGCGAGACATGTGTATGTGTGAACCAGGGAGATATAAGGCCAGTTTGGCTTGCGTCCTGAGCATCTTTTGCCTGGCCTAGGGTTGTGGCTGGATTTCATGGACACTTGTTTGGTTGCTACCCTGTGAAAAAGAAAGACCGCCTGGCCTGGGTTCCCTTGCACTTTAATTAGCCTGGCTGAACTCCAGACACTGCAAGTAGCCTGGCCCAGGTGACCGATTTTGAACGCCTGGCCGTGCCTGGTCGTGTGGCCATGAGGCTAATAGCAAACGTGGATGGGTATTAGTAGTAAATAATTGATGCATGGATTGATTGATGGGACGTTGATGCTTTGCCTGGCCCAGGCATGAACCAAACGCTTCAGTACCACACAAGCCTGGCCAGGCAGAAATATTTTACATCTCACGTCCACACCAGGAAGTACTGGCCATCAAGGCATGAGGGTCAGGTCACGAACCAAACTGACCAATAAAGTTTGAGAGAGATTGAGGAGCCCCGATAAGGCTGAGTTGTGCGTCAGATAGCTGAGAGGGGGAAAGAGATATTCCATCCGCTTGATAATGCAGTGCATGTAAATTTTTTAGAAGTCAAACTTTGGTAACTTTGATCAGGTTTACACAAATGTTATTTATATCTACAATACCAAAGATACATCATACAAAAGTACATCTCATGGTGAATCTAATGGTATATGTTTGCCGTACTAGATGTAATTCTTTTTCTCCACGTACATGGTCAAACTTTGTGATGTTTGACTTTTCAATAAATCTATATGCTATGGACCGAGGAGAGTGCCTCAGTCGAGACAGATCAAGTGCGTGTGAAGGAGAATGAGTAAGTGTGCGAAAAGAGTATGTGTGTGAAAGAGATAGTGACAACGAACGATAAATTAGAGAGAGAGAGTGTGTATTTTTTCGTTTCTTATGCGAACATATCACGCATGCATCTCCGAGATGGAAAAGCGAGGTGAGGAGATACACGAAGATAGCTAGTGTGTGATTGTTTGCAATGGAGAGAGACACCCCTGTAGCACATGTCCAATAGAGGTCTGGCCAATAAGGAACAAAGGTCGAGAGGGACACATGGATGGCATGGACGCATGGGGAGGGAGAGAGGGTGTGTAGATAGATCCCGTCGAGATCGTGAGGGGACTATATGGGTGGGAGATCAAGGGAGTGCGTGCGTGATAGAAAGATTCCCCGAGAGAAATCGAGATAGACCACGCACATGTTTGTGATGGAGACTAAGATTAGCTAGTCATATACATATAGGGGGGACTGCGTGTGCCTACAATTGAGTGAGAGACCATCATACTTGGCTAGCTGGGCCTGAGATTGTGTGTGTGCGCGTGTGAGATGGAGAGAGAACAAGGGGGAGAGATAGAGTTTTAGATGGGCCTATCGAGTGTGAGTGAGATATCCATGTGTATGTGTGACCCAGGTGGATGGAGAGTTTGAGAGAGAGGGGGAAGAGCTCCGAGACGACATAGTGGTGCGTGAGAGAGTTACTGGCAAAGAGCCAAGGAATTTGTGTGCGTACGATGAGTGCACCCAAGATATCTAGCTTGGACTAGCTAGAGTATCATACATAGTGTGCGAGAGAGACCTATAGATGGTGTATATATGCATGCGAACTAGAAAGACCCCCCCCCACACACACACACACAAAGAGAGAGAGAGAGAGAGAGATGGATAGAAAGGGAGAGGGACCAAAAAGGTTTTGTGTCGGATGCGTGCGACATAATTGAAGATTGTCGGTGAGAGAGAGACAGAGAACAGGAGTCCGAGAGAGGGGGAGGTCGCGTTTTATGCATCAAAGACTGATATAAACCATGTTTCGATATAAACTTGCATTCAAATATTTAAATTGGAGAACATGTTGTCTGCAATCCACACATGAACGGATATATGCGTATATCAAACAAGTTCGTTAATTTGACTTTCAACATGTTCATGGAGTACTATAATACTGAACAACATGCTACTCGATTGAGGTGTTCAATTTTGGATTTAGTTCACTATTTTAACCTACTGAACGAGCAATTTCATTGAATCGAGATATTTTATTTTGGGTTTGATTCGCATTTTTGAGTGGGTCAACTATTTGTCATATAGTAAATCGCTAGCAAAGAGCATGTAAAAACACATTACTCCCGAGCATCATCTCTCCATCTAAAAAAGAAGTGGCAAGCTAATATTTCAAAATTTGATCCGAATCGACTTGGTAAGGTAGACGTGGATGCTTGTTCTCCCAAAATTTGAATGAACCGTTAAACATCCTCTCTGCTCGGTGGAATTCGCCCGAGCAAATAAATGGGAGACGCGAAATTACCGTCCTATGTGGGACACGCATCAATTGGCCCGTTGTACATCGAGGGTAGGTACGTAACTTCATCCAAGCGCGCCTTCTCCTTGGCCAAAATGACATGTGCGGAATAATTCATAATCCATGGTCGGCAAAAGACGCTCTCCTCGCCCGGAATAGCTCGCACCCACTATTTCAAAACACGCTCTCCTCACCCGAAATCGCTTGCGCCCACTATAGTTCAAAACACGCCCTCCTCGCCCGAAATCGCTCCGGCCCACTATTTGGGGAGAAGCAAAGTTACTCTACTATCCCCAACCCTCAGTACACAGACCCAAGCCGAGAAGCCTATAGGCAAGGGTAGAACTGTAACTCCCCCTCACATTTCAGACAAATGCGTCTGTAAGACATGGTTCCACTCCCCTCCCAATTCCCCCCCCCCCTCCCCACCCCCATTCATACCTCGTGGGCGCCAAATCACCTTCTCCCCAGGAAGCTCCCTTCTCCCGAGCTGCAAAACCTCAGCCCCACCTCCACGGCGCCCCCACCGCACCAATTTCACAGCCGCCCTCCTCCCTAATGCTGGAGACGTTGTCCATTTGCCGTCGTGCACTGGGCCGTGTGCCTCTTACTCCATGCTGCTAGTGCTGCCTCGACGACGGTCGCGTGAACCATACCAGAGCTGATTCACCCCCGCCGTTGTTCACGGCGCCGGAGCGGCTCCAACTTCGGATCCGTCCAGAGTCCTGGCGCTGCTTCCGCCTAGCCGTCGACCGTCGCGACATCGCTCTTTCCCTGCCGCCGGTCGCCACCGCAACCGCGCCGACCTCACCGACTCGGCAGCTGGACCTGCCTACTTCACCATGCCGCCAGATAGGTTGCACCCTCATCTCAGATCACTTTATTTAGGCGTCAGTTGTCTGAATTTTTATTCTGGGCCAATCGATTCCCAATGGGAAGCAGCACCCCTCAAGGCGGAGGAGCTCCTAGGCTGCCGGTTGGCTGGTGTCTAACGTAAGGGTGCGGGCCCGCAAGTTCGTCGCGGAAGCAGCGCTTAGATGGCTATCTTTTAGAGTTTCATGGGTTGAAGGAACTGCCGCTGCCAGATCTGGATGACGGGGAGTCTTTGTGGATTGGCCCAGGGGCGGCGCAACCACGGCAGTGTGGTGGGGCGGGGAGCGGTGTTTTGGCCGGGGCCACGGACGGCGGAGGCAGGCAGCTCTGCCGTTGGTCGCTGGCTCTTCGGGGAAGATTCCGAACAGTGTCAGCCTGGAGGCACAAGATGGCCAGCCATCCGACGTAGATCGGATAGTACCAAAATAAAATAAAATCGTGTGACCCCAATTTTGTCTTCAGTCAACAAACGTGTGACCACTCTCGTACCTTGCTGCTGATCTCTTAGTGTATTTCTTCAGATCAAAGAGATATGTCGTTCTTAACATTATGCGTTATCTGCATCTTCAGACACACCGTCTTCCGACTCACCGCAGCTGCTCCAACAAGGGAAGCATACACCAGAAGGGAGCTATAGTCCCCACTCAACAGTTCCCTGCATCGAATGCACGTGCCCGACATTGACAGCCACAACAACTGCAGGGCCATCGACAAGTCAGCACATGATGCTCACTCCTATGGATGGCAGCCAGATAGGTTGTACCCTCATCTTACTTGTGTGCAACATTTATGGCTTTGTTATTCATCTAAGAATGGAAAATAGATCATCACATTTCACTATATATTCATGCTGATCTCTTACGGGTCTTGTTCAGGAGTTAACGCTATTCCATAGTTCAGCTAAGATACTTGTTCTTTAGGTAATGCTGTTCCATAGTTATCATCCATCAGCCAATGCTATCCCACAGGCTAGTGATTATAGTATTATACCACTTCTAGTATTACCTACGTTGTTCTTTTATACTTTTGTGTGCCATCTAGTTAATTTTGAGTACAAACGTTACATATTCTGTAGCTTTCATCTGTGTTCTCCCTTTAGTTTATGAGACCTGTTGCTGCTAGTTAACCCCAATCCTACTATTTATGTCGTCTCCTACAGGCACTCATTACATAAATCTAACTACTAGTTGTCTTCCATGCATGTCAGATATAATTGCACACACTGATATGTCCACAAGAACCTCGCGGAGCAATGTAAAGGCCAATAAACTTGATGTCAATGATACCCAATATGATGGAACATGTAAAGGCAGTTCTTTAGAAGACTTGCAGAAAGATGATGAATCCTCTTCACCCCACAAGGTCCTTACTCTAACTTGGCCTGTGATATGGGTACAACATGCATATAATGTCCTGGAGTGTATCTACTCTGTTGCAATGCCATGTGCTTAGCATGCTGATCATGCACGTGAATATGTCATGCCTTCCTGTTTTTTAGTACCTATTCCATTCATGATAAAATGTTTTCAAATTCAAGTACTATCATTCTACTCTATCACAATGCCATCTGCTTAATTTGTACATCATGCTTCTGAATATCTTATGCATTATTATTCATCAGTATGTACTTCATCTGTCTACCATACCATGTTTTTTTTACATTGAAGTGATGTTCTAGTGCTCTGTTGCAATGCCATCTTATTTTCCCAATCATACACGTGTATGTTGCCTTAGTTATTTCTGTACGTATTCCGCTAGCATATAGTTTTACATCCAACTAGTGTTTTTTTCCTGTCTTGTCCTGTCGTATCCCTAGCTCTTACACCATACTCCCTCCATCCGGATTACATGTTGCCGAAATGGATAAAAAAGGATGTATCTAGAACTGAAATACGCCTAGACCCATCCATTTTTTTCCGGATGGAGGGAATACATGTCAATATGTCATGCCTTTCTATTCTTTAGTACCTATTCCGTCTCTCTGCTGTCGCATGTTTTATAATTAAAGCACAATTCTTCTATACAAGACATGCAAGGGGAAGATGACTATGTTAGAATCTGAAGGGTTACAAACAAGGTCTTTGCAAAAGATCCAAACGCCAGGAGATAATAAACCAACTCCAGTTTTTATAGATACTGCTCCAGCACAGAGAAATCCAACTCCTACTGATAATAAACAGATTCCAGTGGCCAAAGAACTAGTCCGCTCCAGTCCAGCAAAAATATGTCAACTCAATTCGAAGAAGCGTGTGCGTATCCTTGCATCACGAAATTTTATAGCATGCTGATCATATTTTCTACATGTTTCTTACCCATCTCTCTTTTAGAGAATAAGCTTAACAGATAGAAGAATTTCTGCAATGGTATCGTTTATGAGGAAAGTTCTTGCAGGAATTCTCTGTGCTCCAATGTAGATGTAAGTACCTGTTGTATATCACTATATTTTTACATCAGCATGTATTTTGTTAATCGACGTGAATCCAACCTTTATTTGATCTAAATTTAGTTGTAGGAAAATGTATGATTAAAGTCCAGAATGTTGATTTTTGCAAGGAAAACTGCCTGGTAGTTTTGCATCCTGAGCTGCATGAGTGTACTATCTCATATCAGTGGGTTTGAATACTTTGGTTCTGCAGTGGGGTTTTCAGTGTTTTTTTACTGTGTTGTCCTGTCATATCCCTAGCTCTTACATCATACTCCCTCCGTCCAGATTAAATGTCGCAGAAATGGATAAAACTGGATGTATCTAGAACTGAAATACGCCTAGACCCATCCATTTATTTCCGGATGGAGGGAATACATGTCAATATGTCATGCCTTTATAACTGAATCACCATTCTTCTATATAAGGCATGCAAGGGGAAGACGGCTATGTTAGAATCTGAAGGGTTACAAACCAGGTCTTTGCAAAAGATCCAAACGCCAAGAGATAATAAACCAACTCCATTTTTCATAGATACTACTCTAGCACAGAGAAACCCAACTCCCACTGATAATAAGCAGATTCCAGTGGCCAAAGAACTAGTCCGCTCTAGTGCAGCAAAAGAATGTCAACTCCATTCTAAGAAGGGTGTGCGTATCCTCGCATCATGAAATTTTATATCATTCTAATCATATTTTCTACATGTTTGTTACCCATCTCTCTTTTAGAAAATAAGGTTAAACAATACAAGACTTCCTCCATTGGGATCGTATTCGAGGAAAATATCTTGCCGGAATTCTTTGTGCTCCAATGCTGATGTAAGTACCTGTTGTATATCACTATATTTTTACAACAACATGTATTTTGTTAATCGGCGTGAATTTAACCTTTATCTAATCTAAAATTAGTTGTAGAAAAATGTTAAAGGCGCCAATGTTGATTTTTGTAAGGAAACTGCCTGGTAGTTTTGCATATTGAGCTGCATTAATGTACTATCTCATATCATGCACATTACTGAATTGTAGTGCTTCTCTGGTTGCCCATTCATTCATTGTGTCAATGTTGCTTTCGTATTACCTTACCTGGCTGATGATACCTGTGCCATATTGTGTTAATTTGGTGTAGGCTAGTTGCCCAAATGTTCGTTGTGTCAATGTTGCTTTCCTATTATCTGACTTGGCCAATGATAGCAATGCTAGTGTGTTAATTTTGTGCAGGCTACTGAAGATAAGAAGACAAACTCTGAAAACAGCAAGGCAACCCGATTGTTTCTTTCCAGTAAATCTAGGCCAGGTAATATGGCAATAACTCATGATTAATCTGTTTGGTTCCCGTCGTAATTTATGTTATGATGCAGTGGTCGAGACACTCTCCACTATCAATAATACAAGCCTACCAAAATCGCCATCTAAATCTGTTCAGTATCCTCTGTCTCGAATGCAACAGAATAAATGTATGTTTGTGAACCAATTAATGGCTGAAGCAATGATAGAAATGGTGGATGAATCAGAGGTGCAGAGTCGTGCGGCACAACAACTGATCAATGTTCTCAGGGACAGTGTAGCAAAGTAGCAAGAACTTGCCCACATGCTTATGGGCGTCATCTGTGCTGAGGTTGCAGATTGTGACATTGTAGATGGTAAGGTTCTGCTCATTTATTTGCACTGGCATCAATCTTTGATTGCCCAGTGGATGTAATTTCCTGTAATATATGCTGGATGTGCAACGTTATTCCCTGTATGCCGTACCTTTGCTTGATCGGTTTTGGTCCTGTGCATAATTGCTCGTCATAATGGGCTCAAATTATCTAATTTGGCCTAAAGACATGGACGAACTTTAGTGGGCCCATTAAGTAATGGGCCATTACTAGGCCGAAAGTTAATGCTTGGCACTCTTACTTCCCGGGTCGTTAACATGCCGTTACTAAGTTTGGGCTACATATGGCCCAACTATACTGTAGGCCTTTAGCAGGCCGAAAGAGACAGCGGGCTTGTACTGGACCATGAAGAGCATGGGCCGCTAAGAGACCGAAAGTCAGGTCATATTGTAAACGGCCCAACTGTGTTGTGGGCCTTTAGCAGGCCGAAAGAGAAACCGGGCTGGTATTGGACCATGAAGGGCATGGGCCGTTAAAAGGCTAAAACTAAGGTCCGACTACAAATGGAACAACTCATTTATGGCCCGTTAACAGGCCGAAAGGCACACAGGGCCGGGAATTGGCCCAACACTTAAATGGGTCGCTAAAAGGCCAAAAGTCAGGTCCAACTACAAATGGCCCAACTGATTTATGGGCCGCCAACAGGCTGAAAGTGACACCGGGCCAGAAATAGGCCCAACACTTAAATGGGCCGCTAAAAGGCCGAAACTCAGGTTCGACTACAAACGGCCCATCAGATTTATGGGCCGTCAACAGGCTGAAATACACACCGGGCCGAAAATTAGCCCAACATTTAAATGGTTCGCTAAAAGGCTGAAAGATGTACATCCTG
The DNA here is from genome assembly GCF_056163025.1 of Triticum urartu. Classification (NCBI taxonomy): domain Eukaryota; kingdom Viridiplantae; phylum Streptophyta; class Magnoliopsida; order Poales; family Poaceae; genus Triticum; species Triticum urartu. The sequence goes on along the minus strand of NC_141876.1, from coordinate 482,253,212 downwards.
AAAATTGGCCCATCCACTAAATGGGCTGTTAACAGGCCGAAATCTCATCGGGCCGATATTGAGCCCAAATATATAGCGGGCTGTTAACGGGCTCGAACTGACGATAGGCTGCAATGGTGTCAAATCTTTAATGGGCCGTTGACGGGCCGAATTGGCACATCTTTTATGGGTCATGGGCTTAAATGGACCTGACACAAGTATGCCTTATATGGGCCGGCCTGCTAATTTTTACTGGGCCAGCCTTTTTCACCGAAATGGGCCACTGTTGGGCCATGCCACGTGTCGACCTATCATAGGCGCCTCCTGTCCAATGAGTGGATGACATCTGTCCCAACGGTGAGGCAACACGTGTTTCCTTCGGCCAATCAGAATTTTACACGTGGAAATTTCCCATTGGTCAGGGCTGTTAACGGGTTATCGGATCCAAAATCCGACCCGATAGCTTAACGGTGTTCCGTTACGGTGGATGCCACGTGTCGGTCACCCTTGACGAAAGCACTTCTGTGACGCGCGATTTATCATCATGGAAGTGGACACTTCCGTGATGATAATTTTGGTAATGTCATGGAACACTTCTACGACAGCACAGGTATGACTATCTTGATTCTGTCATAAAATCGTCATGGATGTACATGCATGACAAAAAGCGCGACCTACCGTGACAAACACGTATCATCACGGAAGTGTATTTTTTTTATAGTGTTGGGGGAGTGCCCCGGTATCGTATCACCATCACACTTCTATCTTTACCATTTTTCTTAGTTCGATCCTTTTGGTTATATATTGATCTAGTAGAATAAAGTTTTAGTACGATCTATTTTTGAGTTTTGCTTTATGATCCTTCTATGTAATCGAGTCCGTGAGCTATATATAATAAAGATTAGTTATGAGTCAAGGGCATGATTATCTTGCCAAGATCTAAAGGGAATAAAAATAAAAGAGAAGAGAAAGAATAAAAATAAATAAAAAAATCATATTGATCTTATGGATAGTAATGACTTCACATATAAAGAGTATGATGAATAAAAATTATTGAGAGTTGACAAACATAGTTTTGGTCATCGTTGCAATTAATAGGAAGTAATAAAGAAAGAGAGGTTTTCACATATAAATATACTATCTTGGACATCGTTTATGATTGTGAGCACTCATTAAAATATGACATGCTAAAAATTTGATGTTGGACAAGGAAGACAACGTAGCAGGTTATGCTTTCTTACATCCAAAATAAATTATATTGTCATGGATCATCAAACATGTTGATCTTACCTTTCCCTCTCATGCTAGCCAAATTCTTTGCACCAAGTAGAGATACTACTTGTGCTTCCAAATATCCTTAAACCCAGTTTTGCCATGAGAGTCCACCATATCTACCTATGGATTGAGTAAGATCCTTCAAGTAAGTTGTCATTGTTGCAAGCAATAAAATTGCTCTCTAAATATGTATGATTTATTAGTGTGGAGAAAATAAGCTTTATACTATCTTGTGATGTGGAAGAACTAAAAACGACGTACTGCATAATAAAGGTCCATATCACAAGTGGCAATATAAAGTGACGTTCTTTTGCATTAAGATTCCGTGCATCCAACCATAAAAACATATGACAACCTCTGGTTCCCTCTGCAAAGGGCCTATCTTTTATTCATGTCTTATAATTCATACAAGAGTCATGGTGATCTTCACCTTTCCTTTTTACATTTTATCCTTTGGCAAGCACAATGTGTTGGGAACATCCTGATATATATAGCTAATCGGATGTGAGTTTTAATGAACTATTATTGTTGATATTACCCTTGAGGTAAAAGGTTGGGAGGCAAAATTATAAGCCCCTATCTTTCTCTGTGTCCGATTAAAACTTCATACCCATAAATATTGCGTGAGTGTTAGCAATTGTGAAAGACTAAATGATAGTTGAGTATGTGGACTTGCTGAAAAGCTCTTATATTGACTCTTTCTGATGTTATGATAAATTGCAATTGCTTCAATGACCAAGATTATAGTTTGTTGGTTTTCAATGAAGTTTCTGATACATACTTGACATTATGAATAGATTGTTACTTTAGCATAAGAAATCATATGACAATATATATATATATATATATATTGTTATAAGAATGACCATGATGCCCTCATGTCCGTATTTTATTTTATCGACACCTCTATCTCTAAACATGTGGACATATTTTTCGTTATCGGCTTCCGCTTGAGGAGAAGCGAGGTCTAAGCTTGCGGGAGTTGATACGTCCATTCTGCATCATGCTTTTATATTGATATTTATTACATTATGGGATGTTACTACATATTATGTCACAATAATTATGCCATTTCTCTCTTATTTTACAAGGTTTACATGAAGAGGGAGAATGCCAGCAGCTGGAATTCTGGGCTGGAAAAGGAGAAAATATTAGAGACCTACTCTGCACAACTCCAAAAGTCCTGAAACTTCACGGGAGCACGTTTTCGAATATATAAAAAATATTGGTGAAAGAATTAACCAGAGGGCGCCCACACCCGAGGATGGGGGGCACGCCTCCTGTCTCATGGGTCCCCTAGAAGGCCTCCGATGCCCATCTTCTGCTATGTGAAGTCTTTAGTCCGAGAAAAATCATAAGCAAGCTTTCGGGACGAAACACCGCCGCCACGAGGCGGAACCATTCTAGGGCTCCGGCGGAGCTGTTCTGCCGAGGGAACATCCCTCTGGGAGGGGGAAATCCTCACCATCGTCATCACCATCGATCCTCTCATCGGGAGGGGGTCAATCTCCATCAACATCTTCACCAGCGCCATCTCCTCTCAAACCCTAGGTCATCTCTTGTATCCAATCTTTGTCCCAAAACCTCAAATTGGTACCTGTGGGTTGCTAGTAGTGTTGATTACTCCTTGTAGTTGATGCTAGTTGGTTTACTTGGTGGAAGATCATATGTTCAGATCCTTTATGCATATTAATACCCCTTCGATTATGAACATGAATATGTTTTGTGAGTAGTTACGTTTGTTCCTGAGCACATGGGAGAAGTCTTGCTATAAGTAGTCATGTGAATTTGGTATTCGTTCGATATTTTGATGAGATGTATGTTGTCTTTCCTCTAGTTGTGTCATGTGAACATCGACTACATGACACTTCACCATTGTTTGGGACTAGAGGAAGGCATTGGGAAGTAATAAGTAGATGATGGGTTGCTAGAGTGACAAAAGTTTAAACCCTAGTTTATGCGTTGCTTCGTAAGGTGCTGATTTGGATCCATATGTTTCATGCTATGGTTAGGTCTACCTTAATACTTCTTTTGTAGTTGCGGATGCTTGCAAGAGGGGTTAATCATAAGTGGGATGCTTGTCCAAGGAAGGGAAGTACCCAAGCACCGATCCACCCACATATCAAATTATCAAAGTCCCGAACGCGAATCATATGAGCGTGATGAAAACTAGCTTGATGATAATTCCCATGTGTCCTCGGGAGTGACTTCCTTTATATAAGAGTTTGTTCAGGCTTGTCCTTTGCTACAAAAAGGATTGGGCCATCTTGTTGCACCTTATTTACTTTTATTACTTGTTACCCGTTACGAATTACCTTATCACAAAACTATCTGTTACCGATAATTTAGTGCTTGCAGAGAATACCTTACTGAAAACTTCTTATCATTTCCTTCTGCTCCTCGTTGGGTTCGACACTCTTACTTATCGAAAGGACTATGATAGATCCCCTATACTTGTGGATCATCAATGTTTAACTATGCCAATTGCATTTTTATCAGTACCGGTTTCCATGTCTATTAAGCATGTTGAAATTAACAGTTGAATCCATTTTTAAACAGTTGCATTTCAATGGCTACAAACTTACAAAACATGACTTAGGATGTTGTTAAGCCTGTTGCAATTAACAGTTGTATCCATTTTTAATCTGTCCATTTGCTACCATGCTACTCTCCGCAATGAAGATATACTAGAGATGCTGCCCCATTCGCTTTTTTGGTGGATGCTAACCCTGTTGTACTTAACATGCTTGTCCATGTACTTACGCAGGGTCATAACGGCCGATGTTGTTGTTTGTCGTCAAGGTTAGCTGCATCCCATGTCTTACAGTATTTCACATCATTTGTGCAATTGTAGTTTAACTTCTACCATTTACTGGTTGCCTGTAGGTACACATGTCAGTGGCACTGATCCACGCTTTGACTTGGAGGGACAGCTCGCCTCCGCCGCCACTGACTTTGGGCGGGCTCTAGCCAAGATGGAGTGCGCCAGCAACTACCTCTCAGGACTTACCAAGTATGTACCCACCAGTTCAATCTTACCAATACCAGTTGCAATTAATGGTTATGTTTTGAACTGTCGATGTATTAAGCATGTTGTAGTAAACATGCCTAACACATTTGAGCTTTTTTCCCTACCTTTCTATAGACAACTGGGCCATTATCTGCTTTGGCAGCACCTGCCCTGTGATGTTTAACTCTGCCAATTGCATTTTTATCAGTACCGATTTCCATGGCCATTAAGCCTGTTGCAATTAATAGTTGTATCCATTTTTAAGGAGTTGTATTTCAATGGCTACAAACTTATAAACATGAATTAGGATGTTGTTAAGCCTGTTGCAATTAACAGTTATATCCATTTTTTAATCTGTCCCTTTGCTCCCGTGCTACTCTTTTGAAATGAAGATATCACTACAGATGCTGCCGTTTTATTACCATTTGCTATTTTCGGTGGATGTTAACCCTGTTGTAGTTAACATTGGTTGTCCATGTACTTACACAGGGCCACAATGGGCGATGCTGTTGTTTGCCATCGAGGTTAGCTACATCCCATGTCTTATACACCATATATTCCTAAATATAAGTATTTTTAGATATTCCAATATAGACTACATAAGGAGCAAAATGAGTGAATATAGATTCTAATCTAAACTATATCTATAATTCTATATACATCCATATGTAGTTAATATTGAAATCTAAAAAAAATACTTGTACTTAGGAACATAGGTAGTTGTATTTTACATCATTTGTGCAATCTCACTTTAGCTTCTAACATTTACCGGTTGCTTGTAGGTACATATATGAGGGGTACTGATCCACGCTTCGATCCCTTTTGCATATGGGGCAATGAGATATTCATGAACAAGCATCAAGTGAGGAAACTAAGAAAGATTGTTAGGAGAAAGAAATGAGTGATTGGAATTAAGCTCTTTATTTACACTTTGTCGAAGACAATAGTGAACTTTAGGATGGTAAGTAATGTGTTGCTTTTCCCCCTGCCCACAACAAGTTACTCTATTAGACCTTAGTATCTGATATTTTTCTCTTTTCAGTGGTTTCCGAAGCTATTTACTGATGATTACCTTGCAAACTACATGACCGGAGTGGAGGCAACTAAGGTTAAAGTATATAATTCATGCTACCATGATAATGCTCTAGAAGTCTTCCTGAAGGCGGTGAAGGATGGGCGGGCGATCGTCACAAGGGGTTGGACAAAAGTAGTTCCTGCCTATGGCATGCAGGAAGGCACATTATGGGCATTCCGCTTCTTCAACACCGTCTGCAGTCAAAATGATTTACACTTGTCTCTTCACCTTTACCGCCTTTAAATACTGCGGTTCATCCTAGTTAATTGCTGCCTAATCCTGTAATTACTGAACATATTATACTGGCAATTTTATTTATGGATTCGTTGTTGAACCATTGTGTTGAGTATTTTAATTGCACATTTCTTATTTAAAAATTTCCAATTAGAGTAATGAATTACAGGAAAATAAAAGTAGAACAGATGGTCATGGACCTTTGCAAACGGTTCTAGCAGTAAAAGCGCTTGCGATGGATAGCCCAATGCCACACAGTTTTCTACATCAAATCGTGAGTGATGTAGTTAATGAAAGCAAACAGTTAACCAAGGAAGAGCGTGTGTGATAGTTACACCTTTCACACACAAGCGTATACATAAAACCATGTGGGATGTACATCCGAACGGAAATGTTTTCCCTGGATTGACTGTGTGGGATGTATATAAGAATATAAACGTATTCCTTCGATTGACTATGTGTGATATACATACGAACGGAAATGTTTTTCTGGGATTCACCATGTGGGATGTACATACCTACGGAAATGATTTTCTCGGATTACCGTGTGGGATGTACATACCTACGGAAATGATTTTCTCGGATTACCGTGTGGGATGTAAATACCTACGAAAATGATTGGGGTTCGATGCCTCGCCCGATCGCACATGACCCCAGCCTGGGTCCCAGGAGGGCCTATCCCGGATGATTTCTGGGTCGTGTGGGAAGGACACCCTATCGCACACACTCACTTGGCGACGGTTCCAAATGCCGTCGCGAAAAGGGGTAAAAAACGTTTTGTTTAGGACTGACGCGCACCGGTGTAGAATTTAAAAATTAAGATTCTCAGTGTTTGAAATTTCTTGCACGGGGAGTAAACATGCACTCAGTGAGACACATGTGTTTTTGCAATCCATTTAGGTGCACTGTCATGTGTGCATGTAGCTCAAATTTGATTTTTGCACATTACACCCTAGAAAATCAATCAATGTACTAAAAAGTCTTAATGATCTCTGTTTTTTCGAAATTGAAACGTCCCTCCTTTGCTAACATATGTTCACCACGGGATAATTTAACATGCATCGTAGTTGCGGTGGATTCGTGATGTGTGTGGGGGTGTGTGTGTCTGGGGGGTGGCGGGTGGCGGGTGGCTCCCAGTACACTACGAGTTGTGAGCCACCGTGTGGGTTGGCCGTTTTGTCAGGCAGGTGCCACATTAGAGTCATGAATTCGTTATTTAAAATAGTACACAACCCTTTTATACATACATGTTTTGGCCACATGCAGTCGATGGTTTTCCTACACGACACTCGATACTCGCATGTGACGCTTTCTGTGGGCCTGCTAGATCGTCATTCATCACTTTGATGAATAGCCAGCAGTGAGGTTAATTAGACCAGCAAGGTAGAATCTTTTAGTTTGTGTTATTGTGGGAGTATATATATACTACGCGTCGAAAAGGTGGGAAGGGACTAGCATATATACTATACGTATGCACCCATGAACAAGTACACCTCACTCAGTGTCGGGACTTTTCGGTTTTCGAGGCACGTGCCGCATCAAAGTTGTGAAATTGGCTATTCAAACATCACACAACACCTCTTTGGGCCACATGCATGCAGGCAGTGGTTATCCTAGCTAGGACACTCACGCGTGATGCTTCCATCTATGAGCCCAAGAGGCCATCGTCGATGCATGCATCACTTTGACCTACATCGGGAGAGGTTATTAATTTCACCATCGAGGTGGATTCTTTTGGGGTTGTATTTTGGTAGGAGCATATAGTATGCGTCGAAGAGGGGGAAAGGGACCATCATATGTAGTATGCTTCATGAACCTCGCTCTTTGTGGGGACTTTACCATTTTTAGGCATGTGGCACATCAAAGTTGTGCATTTTCGGTATTCAACATATGTTTGGTCCACAAGCAAAGCGGTGGTGGTTGTCCTCTCGCACCCACTTAAGCGGTGTTACATCCATGATGCGGCTATATCTCCCACATGTCGGAGCACGACTTAGAGGCATAACCGCATAGTAGGCATGTCGCAAGAGGGGTAATCTTTACACATCCCATGTACTGAATATGAAAGGGATAAAGAGTTGGCTTACAATCGCCACTTCACACAATACATGAATATAGCATTACATCATCGAGAATACAATCAAGGTCAGACTACGGAACCAAATAAAGAAAGACAACCCCTAATGCTAGATCCCTGATCGCCCCGACTGGGCTCCACTACTGATCAACGGGGAACGAAACAACACAATGAACACAATCTTCATAGAGCTCCCACTTGACCTCAGTTGCGTCACCTGCACTGGTATCATCGTCACCTGCAAACTATTTGGAAGTAATCTGTGAGTCACGGGGACTCAGCAATCTCACACCCTCACGATCAAGACTATTTAAGCTTATGGGTAGGAAAAGGTAGTGAGGTGGAGTTGCAGCAAGCACTAGCATATATGGTGACTAACTTATGCAAATGAGAGCGAGAAGAGAAGCAACGCATGGTCGTGAGCTAGAAGTGATCAAGAAGTGATCCTGAAACTACTTACGTTCAAGCATAACACGAGGGCGTGTTCTCTTTCTGGACTCCGCCGAAAAGAGACCATCACGGCTACACACGTTGTTGATTCATTTTAATTAAGTTAAGTGTCAGGTTTTCTACAACCAGATATTAACAAATTCCCATCTTCCCATAACCGCGGGCACGGCTTTCGAAAGTTCAAAACCCTGCAGGGGTGTCCCAACTTAGCCCATCATAAGCTCTCACGGTCAATGAAGGATATTCCTTCTCCCAGGAAGCCCCGATCAGACTCGGAATCCCGGTTACAAGACATTTCGACAATGGTAAAACAAGACCAGCAAAGCCGCCCGATGTGCCGACAAATCCCGATAGGAGTCACACGTATCTCATTCTCAGGGCACACCGGATGAGACATCCTATGAGTAAAACCAAACCTCAAGTTGCCCCGAGGTGGCCCGCAGTCTACTCGTTTCGGACCAACACTTAGAGGAGCACTGGCCCGAGGGGGTTTAAAATAAAGATGACCCTTGAGTCTGCAGAACCCAAGGGAAAAAGGCTTAGGTGGCAAATGGTAAAACCAAGGTCGAGCCTTGCTGGAGGAGTTTTATTCAAAGCGAACTGTCAAGGGTTCCCATTATAACCCAACCGCGTAAGGAACGCAAAATCAAGGAACATCACATCGGTATGACGGAAACTAGGGCGGCAAGAGTGGAACAAAACACCAGGCATAAGGCCGAGCCTTCCACCCTTTACCAAGTATATAGGTGCATTAAAATAAACAAGATATAATAATGATATCCCAACAATAAACATGTTCCAACAAGGAACAAACTTCATCTTCATGTGCAACTAGCAACGCTATAAGAGGGGCTGAGCAAAGCGGTAACATAGCCAAACAACGGTTTGCTAGGAAAGGTGGGTTAGAGGCTTGACATGGCAATATAGGAGGCATGATATAGCAAGTGGTAGGTATCGCAGCATAGCAAATAGAGTGAGCAACTAGCAAGCAAAGATAGAAGTGATTTCAAGAGTATGGTCATCTTGCCTGCAAAGTTCTCTGAGTAGACGGAAGCTTGATCCTCGTAAGCGTACTCAACGGGTTCCTCGATCATGTAATCGTCTCCTGGCTCTACCCAAATCAAGAACAAAAGCAAAGGTAACAACAATCAACCACAATGCAATGCGCAAGCAACATGATGCAAAACATGGCATGATATGCGGGATGTGATATGCAATGCATATGCGTGCTCCGGGAGGAAAAGATTGAACAAGGCCTCAACTTGACAAACCAAGTGTGCCTCTGCAAAGATGAGTTGATTTCAGTCAAAATCGATATAAAGATCACCGGAATCGGATGCACGGTTTGCAAATGGCAAGCAGAAATAATGGCGCAATTCTGCGATTAACAGCACGATGCCATCTAGAATGCAATAAGAAGCTAAGCTACTACACTCTAACATAGCAACAAAGCACATGGAAGTGATCTACTCAAGATGCTTGACAAAAGATGAACACTGAGCTACGGCTAAATCACACAAGAGAAGGTTCAAACAAGCATTGCAAAAGTGCAGAAGATATCAGCATCACAGACTTAGTGAAAATACTAACATGCCAGGAATTAACATCAGGAAGCAATGTTTGGAGCAAGATATCAACATGCTAGAGGAACAGAACATAGCAAACAATGCCATGGCATGAATCTACTCAAAGCATATAACAAAAGTCCCTTACTGACCATAAGCCAAAAAGGATCAGAAGATATGATGGCACCCATGTAAACATAGCAAGTTTCGTTAACAGATTCATACTTGGCAGAAAACTGGACATGGCATAAACAGAATTATGAAGGCATGTTTGCGAGCTCAATTCACTCATCACAAGGCATTGCATGACAAGATAAGCATAGCAATAGTAAGAAGACATGCTCATGAAGCTAACAAAAGCAAGAACAAAGTCATAGCATGCATGGATCAACTACAACAACCTTGGCAAAATTGATTAACACGTAAACAATCTGCCAGGAACATTTTATAGCAAAAGTAGAGCAAGATTGAGTCATGCTAGGGCACTCCATAAATGCAAACAGGGACATAGATGGATTGAGCACAACCATATGTCCAAATCATCCTTACTGAACATATTCAAAAGAGGCACGGATCTCACTGTAGCAATATGAATACATGGCATAATAAATAACATTAGGGAAATGACAGTGAAATTCTAAGTCTCTGAAATCAGCAATATCACGAGAGCTACATTGCATGCTTCACCACATTGCTCACAAAAATACATGTCATACACCCCTGTAAAGATGGCATAGGATATCCTAAACACATGTAGAGATCAAGCCCATATGCAGCACACAATAATCATGGCAAAAATACCAAATGCTCATAATCTGATCAGAATCAGCACCTAACATTTTATAGCACTCTTGCATCAACCATTTGGGCATCAAGATGGACTTAAACAAGCATGACACAATGGAAAAAAATGAAGAGCACATCATGATGAACATTTTGATATCTAATGCATGCGAAACGGAGCTATGGATAAGGAGTTATGATGCGATGAACAGGGCTTGGAAATATGCCAGAAAATGACTTAGAGGAAAATCTCACCCTCCGGATCTAGGGTTGACCCGACACGGATTTCGATGCAGATCCGGGCTCGCCAGACTTCGTTGCCGGAGGAGACGTGGAGGCGGCCGGAGGAGGTCCGGCGGGTCAGATCCAGCCCGGACCCCGCTGGATCCCGGCGCGACTACAGCGAGGAGGCGCAGGGCGCGGCCAGGTGGCGAGCACGCGGCGGCGCCGGTGAAGCTGCACCGGCGAACGGGCGCGGGGTGGCGGGGCGCCGGCGAACGGGCATGGAGCGGCGCAGGGAGAAGCGGACGGCGGGCGGCGGCGCTGGGCCCGCGGGGGCCAGACGCAGGCCGCGGCGGGCGCGGGGCAGCGGAGGCTGAGGCAGCGGAGCCTGAGTGGGCGAGGGCGAGGGCGGAGATGTCCGGCGGCACGAGGAAGAGGAAGGCTAGGGTTTCATGCGTGAATTTTCGGGAGGAGGTGGAAATATATAGGTAGAGGGAGCTAGGAGAGTCCAAATGGGGTGTGGTTTTTGGCCACGCGATCGTGATCGAACGACCGAGAGGATGGAGGGGGTTTGGATGGGTTATTGGGCCATTTTGGAGGGGTGTTGGGCTGCAACACACACAAGGCCTATACGGTTCCCCGATTAACCGTTGGAGTATCAAACGGACTCCAAATGGCATGAAACTTGACAGGCGGTCTACCGGTTGTGTACCAAGGCTGCTTGGCAAATCTCAGTCCATTCCGATAATGTTTAACACCGGCACACGAAAAGAGGCAAAAGGGGGGCACCTGAGGACATAGGAGTGTCGGATTGCAAAACAGACAACGGGGAAAATGCTCGGATGCATGAGACGAACACGTATGCAAATGCGATGCACATGATGACATGATATGAAATGCATGACATGGGAAAAATACAAAACGAAGACAGAACCCAACCACGAAGGGAAATTCATATCACATCTTCGGAAAAGGCAAGAGTCGGAGTTACAAATATGGAAAGTTGTATCCGGGGCGTTACAACACTCCACCACTACGAGAGGATCTCGTCCCGAGATCTAGGATGGCACCGGAGGGAAAAGGAAGAGAAAGATAAGAAGTAAAGCTAAGTTGCTTCTTTGACAAATGAGTGAAACCAATGAACCTTGAGATGTTGAACAAATTGAAAGAAAGAATGCAACGGAGATGAACGAAGTTGAAAGCACTCCGTTAGGAAAGAGGAACAAGGAAGAACAAATTCAGACAGCACTCCCGTTGAAAAGTGATATGAATCTTGATATGATGAAAAGAACTTGAGCAGAGGGCACAACACTCTGGTTAAATGGATAAGCACGAAAAGAATGCAATCCTCAGAATTCGAGATGATGAGAGAAGAGAGCAACATCACGAAGCCTCCGGAAGAAAGAATAGAAGATATATCATTGGAAGGAAAGAATGGACAAGAAAATGCCAACTTCTGCCACAAATGAGTTTGGAAAGCACCCTTCCAAGAAGGTTATAATGGAGTTGTTGGAAAACCAACAACGAAACACATAAACTTGTAGTGGGCTTATGAAAAATATCTCAAAACTATGAGGTGAAATTCTGCCACTAACGGAAATAATAGATTGGATTGATATGAACAAGGAGACGAGAAATTTATTTCACCGGGAGGATAAATAAAGAACTTGGGTCATTTATAGACACCATAAATAGCAACAATCCTTAGGGAAGGCTTTAGGTGAAATATAACCCAAGATAACTCCAATGAAGAGATTGGTGGATTTAAAATATCTCATTCTTGACAACATTTGAATCATGAAACATGAAAGAAATTATCAAGAATGACATAACACCACCTCAAAAGATGAGATATGAAAGAATTGTACTTTGGAATGCAAGATGAATTATAAATGAAGTATAGCTTGGCAGATCTTAGCTCCGAGAAAAAACTTGAAGAACAAAATAAGAAATGAAAAGAATCCTTGACGAACCACGATGTAGAGCCTCCATGAATAACTCCGGTAATGAAAAAGATGATAGAAAGAAAGAGAAGTTGAAAACACAAGGTAAAGCCTTGTGATGATTTAGATGAATCTCCGTGGTGATATAATTGCGAGAGCTTGGAACTCTTGGAAAAGAAAAGATAAGGCATCTCGAACCGACAATGTGATATGATGAACCACTCCGGAAAGCAGGAATTTAATTTACTCAATGAAACAAGAATAAGAATTACATTATGCTTATCCTTCACCAATTTAAATTGATGACAAGCAACGGATTTGGCAGACTACTTATTTTCGTAGCAAGGATGAAGATAGATATAGCGCAACTTGAGAAGGTCTTCAACGAACCACCGGTAGAATTTGGAAAGCATGAATACATTGATATGACAAACGAAGGAACAAGAATCTTGGAAGGACCACCGTAAGAATTAAAATGACCGAAGAAAAGATAAAGAAACACCAGGAAGAATTAGCAAATGAACGAAGATGCTTGCTAGGATTTAGATAAAAGTGAACGAAGAGAGCCCGAGTTGATTAGAGAATACTTGAATGATGCACCGATAGGATTTGGAGAACGAGAACTGAATGCTGGAATGAATAACCCCGCAATGATGGTCTTCGGAGAAATCAAACTAAAAAGACTCTTGAATTGCTCCGGATGGGTGAAAAGAATTCTCACAATCGAAAACAATTATGAGAGGATGGCAACAAGCTAGAATCACGAATCTTTGAGAGAACGGATAAGATTTGGAGGAAAAACTCTTCTTCGGTCTTCAAATGTTGAGAATGACGACGAGAAACACCACCATGAGTTGTTTAGACACTCGGGAGAATCAAAAGCGAAGATGTTGAGCCAACGATGAATAGAATTTGAAAGATCTTGGAGAAATACATATGACCGATGACAATTCATTCTTACGTCAAACTTGGAAAAGAATTTGAGAGTAACTCCGGTAAAATGAGAAGAGTCAGGTAAGATCCTGGAAAAAGACCTGTGGGTTAGGGCCCACTGAAAAGGTACGCCGTTGAAAGATTACTTGAAAAGGAGATTGCACCGGTTGATTTAAATGGCTTGAATGAGATAACAACCTCGGAATAGTTTGAACGGTTTAGAAATGAAAACACGAATCTTCTGAGATATCTTCAGCACTCCGGAACAATTGAATAGCGAGAGGTGTAAGATTAAGAGGTGCATCGGCATGGAGAAACATTAGACAAATGAAAGGAATAAGCTCAACACTGAAGCTTGAATTGAATCCATCGGAGAAGATAAAAGAAACGGGGAATGATTAACTAGTAGAACATCTTCATGGGAACCACCGGGTAAGAAACATTGACAGAAAAGAATGGAGAGACTTCCCATCAATAAGATGGATACTCGATTAAGAAATCTGAGTCCTCGAAGAAACAAGGGTGGGAGGGAGGGACAACAAAGACAACTTGGGATGGATGAAACGAACACCGTTGAGAAAACTGAGATTGGACCTTGCGGATGTTGAAAATGATCGGATCCACTTGAAGAGGAGCACGCCGGTTGAAAAGGATTGACATGATAATCTCAATTATCATGAAGTATTAGTATTCACATAGAAATATGAGAACACCGCTTAGCAAAGTATGGAAACAACATTTGACTTTGAAGCGACTCGAATACCACAACTGAAAACAAAACAAAGGACTGGCTTGCAAAATAAGCCGGAACAAACATATGATAGAGATTTTGTCTGAAGTTTTTGTTGTGGGGCCCACACGGGCTCGATCATACAGCACCATCATGTACAAGGTAGTGCACATGACGTACGAAGCGTCCCAGAGTCAGCATAGCCAGGGACTCTTTAAGACACAACGAGACCACTTTAAAACCAACCGTGGATAGGCGGACCACTAGACGTTGAACCCCAATCTCATATCATGCATCTGTCGGAAAGATATCCTAGGAGCTACTTGAATTACCACTTATAAACTCCCGAAACTTTCTGGTTATGCAATCAGGTGTTGGGGATACAGGGGAAGCAAAATATCTCACCCAAAACTAGCAAATCCTACATCCAGCTATATCCATCCTTCAACACATAACCAAGAAACCTTCGGAAATCATTTACCTCAACCTTCGAAAAGCATCCATTATACGAGTTATGGCAATACTCCCGAACTCCCACCCCAGTACTGGGTGGCGTCGAGGTTATCTCACCAACAACTGCATAAAAGAGATTTTTGATGTCAGCAAAACTCAGGTATTCCAGAACTGCAACGATAAAATTGTGCCGACAACACCTCGGAGCTCAACTCCCCGGGACACTGCCACAACCCCTAAATGTCAGGACGCACCAAGATCAATGTTCTCGTCACAAAACCATCGGAATGATTACAAGATACCCGCGTGATCCTAAAAAAATTTCGTGAATTTTGAGAAGAGAAGAGCTGTCGGAGTAATGGGCCACGGGTAGGCCAACCCGAGCCCCAGAACCTTTCAAGACATCGGGGCAGGCTGCGCCCCTCAAGACCCCAGGACGAAGAGCCGCCTTCAAGAAGCCAACGGCAGGATGGCCAACTGACCACTCACGGCCGAGTCCCAGGGACGACTTCAGGGAAAGCCGACTCCTGACTGGCGACTTCCAGAGAAGCCGGCTTTGGGGAGTCGGCCTACGACTCCAACACCCCCCATGACCTCATCAAGTGGGACGGGGCAGGGGAGTGGCAACGATGAAGCCCGCCCCTGCCCCTTACCAAGGGCAGGCATGGCCACAACACGCCGTACCCCGGAAAATCTTCGTGCGGCGTGGCACTGTTGCCATGCCAGCCCTGACATCAGCACCGCAGGGCCGAATCCTGCACCCACGACGGCTTGTCTGTACGGCCTAGAGGCAGCGGGTCCCACCAGTCAGTGAGACCCCAGGAGATGACAAGAGGACCACCAGTCAAACCCGTCGGGAGTCGGCCCCTGGGAGTCGGCCGAGCCCTCCCCCGGGGCCCACGCGCCATTAATCAAGATGTGATGGGGAGTGGCAATAGTGATCGCCCGCCAGGCGGCGGGGCTGTTGCCACGACCTCATGATCAAGCCCGCGTCATCAGAAGCACAGCTACAGTAATCAGCAGCCGGCAAGACCCGCCCGCGGCGGACGCGGCCTGTCGGCTCCGTACCAGGCCATTCAGCGGGGCCCGCCAGCCGGCGGGCCCCAGCGGTCGGCAGAGAAGACGGAGGACAGAGGCGCTGACGGCTGGGCCCGCGTCCAGCCGGATTACCATTGTACCCCTGGGGGGTAGGCCTATATAAACCCCCCAGGGCACCCATGCAAAGGGTTGGAACCCATTAGCTCTAGGCCAGATCATATAGAAGGGAGAGAGCTAGCCTTGCCCTCTCCTAGCTCCAAGAAACAGCTCAAGGAGCAACCGTGTAAACACTTTGCCATAGTGATCATGCGGAGACCCCGCAGAGCAGCGGTAGGGGTATTATCTCCCTGGAGAGCCCTGAAGCTGGGTAAGATTCGCCGGCATGCATGCCTTCGCCTCATCCCGTTTCCAGGCACCGGCGACGTTCTACTCGCCCCCACCATGATAATCCATCCTTTGGCATATGTCGCACCAAACCCCCGACATTTGGCGCCCACCGTGGGGCATGGTGCACCGCCATCCGGAGACCTGTTCTGGACGGGAACCCCTTTTCTCCCTGGCGAGCACAGCCAGCCAGGCACGCCAGGCGGAGTTTGCGCCGACGCGCTAAGCGGCATTGAGATCGCCTGCGCAGCCAGCTGCCTGGCCGAACTTGTCAGCGAGGTTCGCCTCTCCGACGAACCTGCATCCAACGCAGGCTCGGGTGGCCCCGAGAGCCTCCCCGCGGGCCTCCTCGATCAACTCCATGTTTCCGGCGAGCTGGCCGTAGACTTGGAGTGTGTGGGCTCCACTGACCCGATGTTGGTCGACTCCGACACCGCGTCGCTCGACACGTTCCCCACTAATGTGGTGGTCTACAACGAACCCCTCCCTCGCGCGGAGAGCGACGGAAGCACCGTCACCGAGGTGCAAGTCATCAGTCATGACGAGCTCCCCGGCAGAGGAGCGCACGACTCACTCGGTGCGGCGCTACAAGACCTAACTGCACCCATTCCGGAAGACGCTGACGCAGAGACGTTGGAGGTGCGCCGCCTTCAGCTTGTTGAAGGCGCGAAGAAGCTGGCTAGCATGAGACGCTTGTCAGAAGCCTAGCAGTGGGAGATGGATCACGCCGTCGGCGGCTCGCCAGCCCCGGTGGGGCCCAGCCGCCTTGGCGCAGTCTAGCAGTGCGGCGTAGCCATCGCCAACCTGTTTGGGGCAAGCCGCCCTATGTACGGTACACCAACGGAGAACATCTGAGCCTCCCAGGCAGCGGCGGATGAGTTGGACAATTTCGAGGGCGAAGAACGCCGCCTCATGATGGAGCGAGTCCAGCGGCTCCTGGACGCGGCCGCCGCACAGAACGAGGCCGGCTGCCGCACGGAGGCGCTGCAGCGGCCAAACGACGACCTTCACCGAGATCAAGGCGCGACGTCTCGGACGCTGACTGGCGGCAACAAAGGAAGAAGAGACAAGGAGCCGGCTGTCAGCCACAGTTGGACTCGCATTACCATAGAGCGCGACCGAGACGGCTGCCCGAGAGCAGTGGAATGACGGGACGACTGTCCGCCTCCCCCTCCCCGCAAGGAGAGGCGAGTCTCCCCGCCGCCTGTTGACCATCCGACTCTCGGCGACCACCTTGGCCACCGAGAGGGAGTTGGAGAGAATGACGCCCGCCACCGGATCGACCGACTTCACCGATCCTTATCGCTGGAAGAAGAAGACGAGCTGGGTCCACCTTGTTTTGGGCCCCGCATTCGGGACGAGCCCTTTCCCAGAGGGTTCACGCTCCCAAGAGACACGCCCAAGTATACCGGCTCCGTGAAGCCGGAAGGCTGGCTAGTCGACTACTCCACGGCTGTCAGCATAGCAAACGGCAACAAGCGTGTCGCCGTAAAGTACGTTCCGCTCATGCTCCAGGGCACGGCTCGGACATGGCTGAACAGCCTAAAGCCCCGCAGCATCAACAGCTGGGTCGACTTCATCGAAGCATTCGTTTGCAACTTCACCAGCACGTACAAGCATCCTCCCAAGCCTCGTCAGCTCTCCCTATGCGTGCAAGGCCCCGACGAGTCGACTCGCGATTACCTCACGCGTTGGGCTGAGCTTCGGAACTCCTGTGAGGGCGTGCACGAGGTGTAGGCTATCGAGTACTTCACAGCCGAGTGCAGAGAAGGAACCCTCCTCAAGCACAAGCTCCTCTGCGACGAGCCAGAAACCCTCGACGAGTTGCTGATCATAGCGGACAAGTACGCCACGGCCGACTCCTCCATGAAGGCGGAGATTCAAATCAGCACAACTGGCAAAGTGGACCCTCAAGCTCCAAGAACTCTGGCGGCAGACGCCAACCGGCGACAATAGTAGGGCGACAACAAGCGCAAGGCCCCGCAGCCGGCTTCCAGCAGCCGGCAGGTCGCGACCGTTGAAGCCCAGCAGCCGGATGAGCAGCCTCCGCCCAAGCGACAGAAAGGCGGCAAGCCAAACTGGTTGCCGGCCTTCTCCTACGAACAGACCCTGGATGGACCTTGCAAGTTCCATAGCGGCGCGAAGCCGTCAAATCACACCATCCGGAAGTGCCACTGGCTCACCAGGATCGCCAAGGGAGACGGCCTCCTGCCTCCCCCGCCTACTGGGCAGCCGCCTCCACCTCCGCCCCAGCAGCCAGCTGTCAGGCCAGTCGGCGCAGTACAAGACGAATACCCAGAAGAGCACGGAGCCTACGTGGTGTTCACTAGTGTGGCTGATGATCGACGCAGCAGGCGGCTGCAGTGACAAGAGGTGAATGCAGTAGCATCGGAGACGCCATAGTTCATGCACTGGTCCGAGAAGCCCATCAGCTGGAGCAGGGCTGACCACCCAGAGGTGATGCCGAGTCCGGGCTCCTATGCCTTGGTCCTGGACACCACCTTTGCTACGGACAGACGAGCCGTGCGTTTCTCGCGAGTTCTGACAGACGGAGGCAGCAGCATCAATATCCTGTACAAGGACACCATGGAGAAGTTAGGAATCAAGCAAAGACAGCTCCAGAACAGCCGGACTGTGTTCCACGGCATTGTTCCTGGGCTTTCCTGCTCACCCATCGGCAAGATCCTGATGGACGTCCTCTTTGGAGACAAAGATCACTTCCGCAGAGAGTCTGTTTGGTTTGAGGTGGTGTACCTTGAGAGCCCATACCATGCACTACTTGGCCGACCCGCCTTAGCCAAGTTCATGGCGGTCCCCCACTACGCCTACCTCAAGATGAAGATGCATAGTTCCAGGGGAATTCTGACTGTGGCCGGCGACTACCGGAAGTCGTCTGCTTGCGCGGCTGAGAGCAGTCGGCTAGCCGAGTCCCTGGTAATCGCAGCCGAGAAGCGGCTCCTTGAGCGAGTTGTGGCGATGGCCGGCAAGCAGCCAGAGGTGTTGCCCAACCCGAAGGAGTCGGAGGCTGAAGGTTCGTTCAAACCGGCCAAAGAGACAAAGAAGATACCCATGGATCCGGAGCACCCAGAGAGATACGCCGTCATAGGTGCAAACCTCGACAGCAAATAGGAAGGCGAGCTCGTCGATTTCCTCCATGAGAAGCGGGACATCTTCGCATGGTCCCCCAAAGACATGTCAGGTGTACCGACGGAATTCGCCGAGCACAAGTTACATGTCCGATATGATGCAAAGCCGGTCAGGCAGCCCCTGCGCCGCCTATTAGAAGACAAGAGAAGAGTTGTTGGAGAAGAGATAGCCCGACTCCTAGCAGCCGGCTTCATTATGGAAGTGTTCTTTCCAGAATGGCTAGCAAATCCGGGCCTGGTACTGAAGAAGAACAAGCAGTGGCGAATGTGTATTGACTACACGAGCCTCAACAAGGTCTGCCCCAAGGACCCATTTGCTTTACCAAGAATCGACCAGGTGATAGACTCCACAGCCAGATGCGAGCTGTTGAGTTTTTTGGATGCATACTCAGGATATCACCAGATCAAGCTGAACCCGGCTGACAGACTGAAGACCGCCTTCATCACACTGTTTGGAGCCTTCTTCTACCTCACCATGACGTTCGGCTTAAGGAATGTCGGCGCCACCTTTCAGCGTTGCATGCAGAAGTGCCTCCTCAAGCAGCTCGGCAGGAACGCCCACGTCTACGTAGACGACGTGGTGGTGAAGACAGAAAAGCACGGAATGCTGCTGGAAGACCTCAAGGAGACCTTTGAGAACCTACGCCGATTCTAGATCAAGCTCAATGCCGAGAAGTGTGTCATCGGAGTACCAGCCGCCAGCTCCTTGGCTTCCTGGTCTCTGAACATGGCATAGAATGCAACCCAGTAAAGATCAAGGCCATTGAGAGAATGGAGGTACCCAGCCGACTGCTGGATGTGCAAAGGTTCACCAGCTGCTTGGCGTCCATCAGCCGATTCATCAGTCGGCTGGGCGAGAAAGCTCTCCCCTTATACCAACTCATGAAGAAGACCACTTTTTTTGAGTGGAACCATAAGGCGGACGAAGCTTTTCTCCAGTTGAAGAAGATGCTCACTACTCCACCCGTCCTGGCGGCTCCGACCCCCAAGGAACCTATGCTCCTGTACATCGCCTCCACCAGCCGGGTGGTCAGCATGGTCATTGTAGTGGAACGCAAGGAGGAAGGCAAGGCACTACCTATCCAGAGACCGGTATATTACCTGAACGAAGTACTGTTGACCTCCAAGCAGAACTACCCCCACTACCAGAAGATGTGCTATGGTGTACACTTTACTGCCAAGAAATTGAAGCCTTACTTTCAAGAGCATCCAATCACGGTGGTCTGCACGGCCCCGCTTGCCGAGATCATTGGTAGCCGAGATGCTTATGGCCGAGTGGCCAAATGGGCCATAGAGCTGGCTCCCTACAGCATCCACTACCAGCCCCGCACCGCTATCAAGTCACAAGCACTGGCCGACTTCCTCGTCGACTGGGCCGAGACCCAGTACCTACCTCCAGCGCCTGACTCCACCCATTGGCGGATGCATTTCGACGGCTCCAAGATGCGCACTGGCTTGGGAGCCGGCGTCATCCTCACCTCTCCTAAAGGCGACAAGCTCAGATACGCACTACAAATCCATTTTGTCGCCTCCAACAACGTCGCCGAGTACGAGGCGCTCATTCACGGGCTCCGGCTTGCCAAAGAACTTGGCATCCGCCGGATCTTGTGTTATGGCGACTCGGACTTAGTGGTCCAGCAGTCATCTGGCGACTGGGACGTGAAAGATGGAAACATGGCGAGTTACCATTTCCTCGTGCAGCAGCTCTGCGGGTATTTCGAAGGGTGCGAGTTCCTCCATGTGCCAAGAAACGACAACGACCAAACAGATGCCTTGGCACGAGTCGGCTCTACCCGCCAAGCAATACCATCCGGCGTCGCCCTTCAACACCTCCTCAAGCCGTCTGTCAAGCCCTCACCAGAATCAGACTCCATTTTTGTGCCGGCTCCTCCCGAAGACGTCAGATCCGACTCTAGAGCCCCGGCAGTCGGTACGGGGATTTTGGCGGATGACTCCAAAGCCGCCACAGTCGAACCTGGCCCGGGGACTACGGCGGCGGACTCGAAGACTCCAGAACTCGGCCCAAGGGCCGCGCCAGTCGGCTTGGGGAATTCATTAACCCAGCAAGCGGTTGTTGACTCCAACCCGCCGCCTCCCAGCCCAACCGCCCTCATCCAAGTCGCAGTTCTGGCAGTCGAAGAAATAGCAGCACCCTCATGGGCCTAGCCCATCCTCAAATTCCTGGTGAGCAAAGAGCTGCCGACTAATGAGACCTCAGCTCGGCAAGTACAACGCCGGGCGGCAGCCTACACCATAGTCAACAGAGAGCTGGTCAGACGCAGCGTCACTGGTGTCTACCAGCGCTACGTAGAGCCAGAGCAAGGCCAAGCGATCCTCAAAGACATCCATCAAGGCGAGTGCGGCCACCATGCGGCTTCAAGAGCACTCGTCGCCAAAGCCTTTCGACACGGTTTCTTCTGGCCAACTGCCATGGAAGAGGCCAAGGAGTTGGTCCAAAAATGCAAGGGGTGCCACAAGTTTAGCTCCAAGCCGCACCAGCCAGCTTCTGCACTCAAGACCATCCCCATTGCCTGGCCTTTCGCAGTTTGGGGTCTAGACATGGTGGGACCATTCAAGACAGCATGAGGTGGCTTAACTCACTTACTTTTCGCAGTGGACAAGTTCACCAAGTGGATAGAAGCGAAGCCAATCAAGAAGCTGAACGGTCCAACTGCCGTGACTTTCATCGCCGATATCACAATTCGGTACGACATACCACACATCATCATCACACATACCACACATCATCATCACCGACACGGCACAAATTTCGCCAAAGGCGCCTTGGCCCGTTTCTGCGCAACACAGGGCATCCGACTGGACCTAGCGTCCGTCGCCCATCCACAGTCAAACGGCCAAGTGGAGCGAGCAAACGGCCTCATCCTGTCCGGCATCAAGCCCCGGCTGATCGAGCCTCTGGAGCGTTCGGCTGGCTGCTGGCTCGATGAGCTACCAGCCATCCTCTGGATCCTGCGCATGACTCCAAACAAGTCAACTGGCTTCACACCTTTCTTCCTCGTCTACGGTGCCGAAGCCAACATCCCAACAGACATAGAGTTTGACTCCCCACGAGTCACCATGTACACCAAGGAGGAAGCAGAAGAAGCACGACAAGACGGCGTCGATCTGCTGGAAGAGGGCCGGCTGTTGGCACTCAGCCGGTCCAGCATCTACCAGCAGAGCCTACGCCGATACGACAACAGGAAGGTCAGGCCAAGATCTTTCCAAGAAGGCGACCTTGTGCTCCGGCTGATCCAGCGAACAGCCGGCCAGCACAAGTTGTCGGCGCCTTGGGAAGGCCCTTTCATCATCAGCAAAGTACTGCGCAACGACTCCTACTACCAGATTGACGCTCAGAAGCCCCGAGCACGCAGGTGGGACGACTCGGGCAAGGAGACAGAGTGGCCATGGAATGCAAATCTCCTCCGAAGATTTTACAGTTGATGTAGTATGTACCACGCTACCTTTTGTATTAAAGTACCAAGACTCCGGGCCCCCCGAGACGAGCTCGGGGACTGCCCTCCTTTGTCTGTATGATAAAAATTATGCCTGCAAGTATGTTACTCCTTTTTATGCCGTTTGGCACCGGGCTCGACAAGTCGGCCCGGGGACTTGCCGCCTTGCACTATGAAATGCTTCCTGCAGTCGGACAAGTAGTGTGTAAACGCCTAAACCGTCTCCTGTCAGAAGCCGCAGCTCGCAGAGCGACTGTACGGTGGGCAGAAGTAAGGTAGAATGGGCATTCACATGAAAAATGGCTAAGGACTCAAAGCATAAAACATAGCTCAAGACGGCTTCTGGCCTTTTTCGCAAACCGACTCTCGAATAGTCGGATTGCCGCCTTCTATTCAACTTGCTCAAAAACTCTTAAAAACGGCTAAGTACTTGCCTTCCCAAAGTAGCCAAGCATTTGATCCAGCGACAGTCCGCAGAGCGGCTGTCCGATTGGCAAGGCAGGCAACTAAGAGAAAGCGGCGATGGAAAAAAAGCCAAAAGAGCAATGAGCAAGAAAAGATAGAACTCGGATAAATATATTTACATAACATAGGCCCTTGGCCGAATCTTCGAGCAGAAGTTCAAAATAAACCCCGCGGGTGGAATTGTGCGAATTAACAAGTTCTTCAAAGACTACTGAAGCAGATAAAATAAAGATAAAGTGGCAGCTTAGGAAGCAGCAGACGGATTCGGAGGGTCGGAGGAGGCGCCAGCGTCAGGCGTCGGGGCGGCCGGCTGGGAAGTCTCGGCTTGATCGCCTCCGGCGGAAGTCGCACGCGGCTCGTTGCTGGAGGCGCCGTCGAGCTGCGGCTGGCCGTCTGCTCCGTCTTCTGGTGCCTCCGCCTCGCCTCCGTCCTTCGCCTCGCCCTCTTCCTCAACCCTGGAGCCAATCACCTCCGCCGAGTCCTCGCCGTACTCTGGGTTCATCCCAAACCACTCCGGCGGTACCTCCTCGCCGTCTTCAGACCGCTCGGGGACGAAGATGCTGGTGTCGGTGTACTCGGCGATCGCCGCAGCATGCTTGACGAGGGCGTCTTCCGTAGCTGCCAGCTCCGGCTGGGCCTCCGACCGAAGTGTGGCCAGCCGGTCTAGATCCAGCCCCGGATACCATGCCTTGACGAACTCCAAGGCCCGGCGCGCTCCAGCTCGGGCCGAAGAGCCCTTCCAGGCCTCAAGACAACCAGCCGTGACCTCTAGCCAGTCGGCCGTCAGACTGGGGGTGCGCGGAGCCTGCCTGTCTGGCCACAGGGCGGCAATCGCCTGGGTACCAACACGCTGAAGCCGGCACAGCATCCGGTAAGCCGGCCGAAGGCGAGCCTCGATGCTCAGGATGTGCTCGTCAAGAGTTCGGGGGGCGTCGGCGGCAATCTCTATGCCCTCCGCCCTCCGACCTTCTCGGTCGGCCTCGATGGCTTGAACGGCAGCCTGCGAGTGCCCAGGAAAGAAGTCTACAAAGACAGGAAGAAACAAAGAAGCAAGTCAAAAACCAGGAGTCGGCACGACTTAAATCGGCAGTTCGAAGAAAGAAAGTAAAGAAACTCACTATCAACGATGTCTTCAATCTCGTGGAAGCCGGAGGCCAGCATCGCCTCCTTGTCAGACAAGGAGGAGCGCTCGCTCGCGAACTCGGCCAGGAGGGCGGTTTCCGTCTCCTCCGCCTCCCTCTGCGTCTTCACAAGCAGCTCCTTCTGCTCTGCCAATTGAGTGGCCAGCAGATCGCGCTCCATGGTGATCTTGCTGCACTCCTCCTCTTTGGTGCGCAAAGCGGAGTTGGCATCGCTCAGCTGCTGTTGAAGAGCAGCGTTGGCTCCTGAAAAGAAGGAAGAAAGAAGGCGTTAAGTCGTCAGGTAAAGAAGGTCGCCGGGGAGATCCGGCTCGACTGCTCAGCAGTCGGCCCGAATCTCGGGGACTACAGCCCGCGGGTGTGCCAGCGCGCCCCCGCAAAGAAGGAAAAGGACTTACTCCGGCTCTCCAACAAATCGACGGTCCGCTTGCCCAGCTCTTCAACGTTGCGGTTGAAGACAGTAATGCGGAGGTTGTGGTAGTCCTGCGACAAACGTTTCAGACAAAAAGTTAATACCCAGAGTTCATCAATTGGAGTTTTGGGCCGCCTGCTCAGCAGCCAGCCCGAAACTCGGGGACTACACCCACTGGGTGCGCTGGCGCGCCCCCACAGAGAGGAACAAGAAAACAGAGACCAAAGGAAAAAAAACATACCCGGACGGCTGCCCGCGACGCCAGGAACGCCTTGGTGCAACTCTGGAGAGCGTCGCCCTCAGCACGAAGCTTCACCTGGACGTCCAGGAGCGCCTGGTTCAGCGGCCCTGTGCCGCCTCCTCGTACCCACCCAATGGGCGCGGTGCTTGTCGCGTCGGCGTCTGGGATCGCCGAGCTGGTGGTGCCGGCTTCCAGGGGGTGGGGTGCCAAAGTCGCCTTCTCCAGACGGCGGCGCGTTGGCGAGCCGACTTGGAGGAGTAGCCTCGCCACGGCCTCGTCTTCGGTCGGCGGCATCGGAGGGTCCGCTGGCTGCTTGCCTTGCGCACCTTCAGACGGCGGCGGAGGCGGCGGCGGAATGTTCACGTCCGGCATAGAGGGGTCGCCGCCTTCCCTCTCCACGACGGGGTTCTCCCCGCCGGCTTCTCCAGTCTGCCCCGTGAATTCCGGAGGCGGCGGCGCAGAGTTCAACGGGGTGACGAACATCGCCGATTGGCGGCGTGCGGCTTCCTCAGCCTGCCGCTTCGTCGCGGCGGCGGCTTCGGCCGCCGCCAGTTTTTTCTTGGCAGAGGCCTCCGCCCTGTAGGCCTCCGCCTTCTCTAGGCGAACGGCCTCTTCTTCGTTGCGCTTTTCCTGCGCATTCCGCTCTGTCGCCTCCCGGAGGTCGGCAGCAGGGTCAATCCACCGAGTGGTGGGGGACGTCTCCGCTGACCCCATGATGGAGGCGGCGGTGACCCTCTCAAGAGTGAGGGGAGCCCTGAAGCAAGGGGAGCAAGTAAAGACTCAGACAGAGCCACAAAGAAAGAATAAAGCATTGAGACAGAATACTCACGCGGAGACCAATGGCGGCTTCTTCACTTCCTTACGGAAGCGGATGGCCTTCGCGGCCGCCTCGTCCCGCCGGGTCACCGCAGCCAAACCCTTGGGTTTCTTCGGTCGACTGCCGAACAAGGTCGGCACGGCCCTGCGCCTCTTCCCGCCGCCTGGAGCACCCGGCGCGGCAGAAGAGCCCGGGCCAAGATGGCTGGCTCCTGGCCGATGGCGGGGGGTGACTTCCCCCTCGGCGTCGTCGTCAGGCCAGTCGACGAAAGTGGCCGAAGGCCTGAAGTCGCCTGCTGTTCCTCCTCCTCCCTTGGCGTCGTCCTCCAGAGCCGCCGCCCCCAGATCGGGGTCGTCGACGTCGCTCTCCGCCCGGTCGGCGAGGAACTCGCGGGCCGGCCCCGAGGTGCCGGCTGGCGGGTGGAGGAGGGGATTCTGACCAAAGCCGACTGGTCAAAACAAACTCGGCAAGAGAGAAGACAATCCAAAGAAAGAAAGGAAAGGAAACTCACCACGGGCGGGGGTTTGGCGCGGGAGTACGGCTCCTTGCCGAACCACCAATCCTCCAGGAGCTTGCTGTCTGAGAGGTAGTTCACCATGAAGGCCACCTCTTCGTGAGGCATGTCCTTGGTGCACATCCGACTCGGGTCGCGGTGCCCGCTCATCTGGCATATCATGTGGGGCGGCCTTGGAGTGGGAGAACTCGGCGTGCCACGAAGGCGGCCAGCAGATCTGGACCAGTCAAACCCTCCGACTGCATCAGCACTCGGAGTCGCGTGATGGCGCCGGCTCCCGCAGGCGTCAGCGACTTGGCCTGGTACGACCATTTGGGCAGTCGCCCAGCCGGCGGGCCGGCTTCGAAAGCTGGCAGGTTGACCCAGTCCCCCCTCACGGAGACGCTCCTGACATAAAAGTAGGATCTCCGCCACATCTTCACCGACTTTATCAGCGAGATGGAGGGGAAAGGATTGTCGGCCCCCGACCTTCGCACGGCGATGAAAGCGCCGCACTGAGCCGGCACGCCCGCGGCCTGGGTGCCGAGCTTGAAGAAGAAGAACTCCCCCTAGAGCTCGAGGTTGGGGAGGACTCTGAGGAAGCCTTTGCACAAGGCCATGAAGGCGGATAGCAGCACCACTGTGTTGGGGGTGAGGTGGTGCGGCTGGAGGCTGTAGAACTCCAGGAAGGATCGGAAGAAACTGCTCGCCGGCAGCCCCAACCCGCGCAAGCAGTGCGAGCGGAAGATGACCCGCTCGCCCTCCTGCGGCGCAGGGGAAATCTCCCCCTTCGGCGCAAGACGCACCCGCACGTGATCCTCGTCGGGGAGCCGACGAGTCCGGCGGAGGAACTCGATGTGGTCATCGTGAACTTCGGAGCCGTCCCAGGTGCCGGAGCGCACTGGGGGAGGCGCGGCGACAGAGGAAGAACTCATCGCGAGCTGATCGCCGCGGCGTTCGTCGGAGCTTGGGCGCGCGGCGGAGCGAAGAAGAAGAAGAAGGAGGAGAACAAGAAGCAGTGAGAAGGAAGAGAGCGAGGAGTGGTGGGAAGGAGGGGCACGCGTGCCCCCCTCTTCCCCCTACTTATAACCTCGTGGGCTGCGAAGCGGAGGGGGCGGTCGTGGGGATTTACTGCGCCCACGGCCCCACGACCCCCACGTTCCACGATAGAGTTACTGCGCGTAGTAACTCCACGGGTATCCCAACCGTCCGTCGGGGCCGCAGCGGATCCGCTCGGGCACCGAGGCACGGTAGTGGCGGGCCCCGCCTATGGGCCTGTCCCGTCGCACACGTAGGCTGGCAGGACGGCCCAGCCACGTGTCATCGCATGACAGGCCTAGAACGGGTGGCGGCCTGGAGGCTTATCTAGCACGCTACTTGGATCCCGCCACGACTTTCGAAATATTGCGCGAGTCTGAATTGAGTGAGTCCGAATTGAGCAAGTCCGACTCCTTCTAGTCGGCCCAGCAGAAGTCAATCAAAGACCATGTGTTGAGCACCCAGAAACAGAAACTGCTGAGGCTTCTCGGCCGATCATCCGTGGCGCCTCACCAGCTTCGGGGACTACTGTCGGAGTAATGGGCCACGGGTAGGCCAATCCGAGCCCAGAACCTTTCAAGACATCGGGGCAGGCTACGCCCCTCAAGACCCCAGGACGAAGAGCTGCCTTCAAGAAGCCAACGGCAGGATGGCCAACTGACCACTCACGGCCGAGTCCCAGGGACGACTTCAGGGAAAGCCGACTCCCGACTGGCAACTTCCAGAGAAGACGGCTTTGGGGAGTCGGCCTGCGACTCCAACACCCCCACGACCTCATCAAGTGGGACGGGGCAGGGGAGTGGCAATGATGAAGCCCGCCCCTGCCCCTTACCAAGGGCAGGCATGGCCACATCACGCCGTACCCCGGAAGATCTCCGTGCGGCATGGCACTGTTTCCATGCCGGCCCTGACATCAGCACCGCAGGGCCGAATCCTGCACCCACGACGGCTTGTCTGTACGGCCTAGAGGCAGCGGGTCCCACCAGTCAGTGAGACCCCAGGAGACGGCAAGAGGACCACCAGTCAAACCCGTCGGGAGTCGGCCCCTGGGAGTCGGCCAAGCCCTCCCCCGGGGCCCACGCGCCATTAATCAAGATGTGATGGGGAGTGGCAATAGTGATCACCCGCTAGGCGGCGGGGCTGTTGCCACGACGTCATGATCAAGCCCGCATCATCAGAAGCACGGCTACAGTAATCAGCAGCCGGCAAGACCCGCCCACGGCGAACGCGGCCTGTCTGCTCCGTACCAGGCCAGTCAGTGGGGCCCGCCAGCCGGCGGGCCCCAGTGGTCGGCAGAGAAGACGGATGCCAGAGGCGCTGACGGCTGGGCCCGCGTACAGCCGGATTACCATTGTACCCCTGGGGGGTAGGCCTATATAAACCCCGAGGGTACCCATGCAAAGGGTTGGAACCCATTAGCTCTAGGCCAGATCATATAGAAGGGAGAGAGCTAGCCTTGCCCTCTCCTACCTCCAAGAAATAGCTCAAGGAGAAACCGTGTAAACACTTTGCCATAGTGATCATGCGGAGACCCCGCAGAGCAGCAGTAGGGGTATTATCTCCCCGGAGAGCCCTGAAGCTGGGTAAGATTCGCCGGCATGCATGCCTTCGCCTCACCCCATTTCCAGGCACTGGCGACGTTCTACTCGCCCCCACCATGATAAGCCATCCTTTGGCATATGTCGCACGAAACCCCCGACAAGAGTCAAAACTCTACGTCAGGAGGCCTCACCAGAGCGACGAAGGGACTGAGGAGTAAAAAGAATCCTACTCTCCGATATATATAATCCTAATACTCAAAACATTTTTTTCTAGACTCAACCACGCCAGCGATTCGATCAAGCAGGGGGCTCTTTAGTCAGGGAAGGCTCTAATTACCAACTTGTTACACCCATGATACGGCTATATCTCCCACGTGTCGGAGCACGACTTAGAGGCATAACCGCATAGTAGGCATGTCGCAAGAGGGGTAATCTTTACACATCCCATGTACTGAATATGAAATGGATAAAGAGTTGGCTTACAATAACCACTTCACACAATACATGAATATAGCATTACATCATCCAGAATATAATCAAGGTCCGACTACGGAACCAAATAAAGAAAGACAACCCCTAATGCTAGATCCCCGATCACCCCGACTGGGCTCCACTACTGATCAACGGGGAACGAAACAACACAATGAACAAAATCTTCATCGAGCTCCCACTTGAGCTCAGTTGCGTCACCTGCACTGGTATCATCATCACATGCAAATTGTTTGGAAGTAATCTGTGAGTCACGGGGACTCAGCAAGCTCACACCCTCACGATCAAGACTATTTAAGCTTACGGGTAGGAAAATGTAGTGAGGTGGAGCTGCAGCAAGCACTAGCATATATGGTGGCTAACTTACGCAAATGAGAGCGAGAAGAGAAGCAACGCACGTTCATGAGCTAGAAGTGATCAAGAAGTGATCCTGAAACTACTTACGTTCAAGCATAACACGAGGCCGTGTTCTCTACCCGGACTCCGCCGAAAAGAGACCATCACGGCTACACACGCTGTTGATTCATTTTAATTAAGTTAAGTGTCAGGTTTTCTACAACCGCATATTAACAAATTCCCATCTGCCCATAACCACGGGCACGGCTTTCGAAAGTTCAAAACCCTGCAGGGGTGTCCCAACTTAGCCCATCATAAGCTCTCATGGTCAATGAAGGATATTCTTTCTCCCAGGAAGGCCCGATCAGACTCGGAATCCCGGTTACAAGACATTTCGACAATGGTAAAACAAGACCAGCAAAGCCGCTCGATGTGCCGACAAATCCCGATAGGAGTCGCACGTATCTCGTTCTCAAGGCACACGGGATGAGACATCCTACGAGTAAAACCAAACATCAAGTTTCCCCAAGGTAGCCCCGCAGTCTACTCGTTTCGGACCGACACTTAGAGGAGCACTGGCCCGGGGGGTTTAAAATAAAGATGACCCTTGAGTCTGCAGAACCCAGCGGAAAAAGGCTTAGGTGGCAAATGGTGAAACCAAGTTTGGGCCTTGCTGGAGGAGTTTTATTCAATGCGAACTGTCAAGGGGTTCCCACTATAACCGAACCGCGTAAGGAACGCAAAATCAAGGAACATAACACCGGTATGAAGGAAACTAGGGAGGCAAGAGTGGAACAAAACACCAGGCATAAGGCCGAGCCTTCCACCCTTTACCAAGTATATAGGTGCATTAAAATAAACAAGATATAATAATGATATCCCAATAACAAACATGTTCCAACAAGGAACAAACTTCATCTTCACCTGCAACTAGCAACGCTATAAGAGGGGCTGAGAAAAGCGGTAACATAGCCAAACAATAGTTTGCTAGGAAAGGTGGGTTAGAAGCTTGACATGGCAATATAAGAGGCATGATATAGCAAGTTGTAGGTATCACAGCATAGCAAATAGAGCGAGCAACTAGCAAGCAAAGATAGAAGTGATTTCGAGGGTATGGTCATCTTGCCTGCAAAGTTCTCCGAGTAGACGAAAGCTTGATCATCGTAAGCATACTCAATAGGTTCCTCGATCATGTAATCGTCTCCCGACTCTACCCCAAGAAAGAACACAAGCAAAGGAAACAACAATCAACCATGGTGCAATGCGCAAGCAACATGATGCAAAACATGGCATGATATGCGGGATGTGATATGCAATGCATATGCGTGCTCCGAAAGGAAAAGATTGAACCAGGCCTCAACTTGGCAAACCAAGTGTGCCTCTGGAAAGATGAGTTGATTTCGGTCGAAATCGATATGAAGATCACCGGAATCGGATGCACGGTTTGCAAATGGCAAGCAGAACAATAATGGCACAATTCTGCGATTAACAACACGATGCCATCTAGAATGCAACAAGAAACTAAGCTACTACACTCTAACATAGCAACAAAGCACATGGTAGTGATCTACTCAAGATGCTTGACAAAAGATGAACACTGAGCTACGGCTAAATCACACAAGAGCAGGTTCAAACAAGCATGGAAAAGGTGCAAAAGATACCAGCATCACAGACTTAGTGAAAATACTAACATGCCAGGAATTAACATCTGGAAGCAATGTTTGGAGCAAGATATAAACATGCTACAGGAATAGAACATAGCAAACAAAGCCATGGCATGAATCTACTCAAAGCATATAACAAAAGTCCCTTACTAACCATAAGCCAAAAAGTATCACAAGATATGATGGCACCCATGTAAACATAGCAAGTTTCGTTAACAGATTCAGACTTTGCAGAAAACTGGACATGCCATAAACAAAATTATGAAGGCATGTTTGCGAGCTCGATTGAATCATCACAAGGCATTGCATAACAAGATAAGCATAGCAATAGTAAGAAGACATGCTCATGAAGCTAACCAAAGCAAGAACAAACTCATATCATTCATGGATCAACTACAACAAACTTGGAAAAATTGATTAACACGTAAACAATCTGCGAGGAACATTTTATAGCAAAAGTAGAGCAAGATTGAGTCATGCTAGGGCACTCCATAAATGCGAACAGGGACATGGATGGATAGAGCATAAACATATGTCAAAATCATCTTTACTGAACATACTCAAACGAAGCATGGATCTCAGTGTAGCAACATGAATACATGGCATAAAAATAACAGCAGGGAAATGACTTAGTGAAATTCTAAGTCTCTGAACTCAGCAGTATCACGAGAGCTACTTTGCATGCTTGTGCTAGTCACCACATTGATCACAAAAATACATGGCATACTCCCCTGTAGAGATGGCATGGCATATCCCAAAACACATGTAGAGATCAAGCCCATATGCAGCACACAATAATCATGGCAAAAATGACAAATGCTCATAATCTGACAAGAATCAGCACCTAACATTTTATAGCAATCTTGCATCAACCATTTGGGCATCAAGATGGACTCAAACAAGCATGGCACGATGGAACAAAATGAAGAGAACATCATGATGAAAATTTTGATATCTCATGCATGCAAAACGGAGATACGGAGGAGGAGTTATGATGCGATGAACAGGGCTTGAAAATATGCCAGAAAATGAATTGGAGGAAAATCTCACCCTCCGGATCTAGGGTTGACCCGGCACAGATTTCGATGCAGATCCGGGCTCGCCAGAGTTCGTTGTTGGAGGAGACGTGGAGGTGGCCGGAGGAGGTCCGGCGGGTCAGATCCGGCCCGGACCTTGCCGGATCTGGGCGCGGCTATGGCGGGGAGGCGTAGGGCGCGGCCGGGTGGCGGGCACGCGGCGGCACCGGTGAAGGGGCGCCGGCGAATGGGCGCGGTGTGATGCCCCCGATTTGACCGTACACTAATCGTACATGCAAACGTGTACGATCAAGATCAGGGACTCACGGGAAGATATCACAACACAACTATACAAATTAAATAAGTCATACAAGCATCATATTACAAGCCAGGGGCCTCGAAGGCTCGAATACAAGAGCCTGATCATAGACGAGTCAGCGGGAGCAACAATATCTGAGTACAAACATAAGTTAAACAAGTTGCCTTAAGAAGGCTAGCACAAACTAGGATACAGATCGAAAGAGGCGCATGCCTCCTGCCTGGGATCCTCCTAAACTACTCCTGGTTATCGTCAGCGGGCTGCACATAGTAGTAGGCACCTCTCAAGTAGTAGTAGCCATCGTCGACGGTGGCGTCTGGCTCCTGGACTCCAATGTCTGGTCATAGCAAACAGGTATAGGAAAGGGGAAAAGGGGGAGAAAAGCAACCGTGAGTACTCATCCAAAGTAGTCGCAAGCAAGGAGCTACACTACATATGTATGCATTGGTATCAAATGGAATAAGGGTATCATATGTGGACTGAACTGCAGAATGCCGGAATAAGAGGGGGATAGCTAGTCCTATCGAAGACTACGCTTCTGGTAACCTCCATCTTGCAGCAGGAGAAGAGAGTAGATGGTAAGTTCACCAAGCAGCATCGTGTAGCATAAACCTAACCGATGATCCTCCCCTTGTCGCCCCGTGAGAAAGCGATCACCGGTTATATCTGGCACTTGGAAGGGTGTGTTTTATTAAGTCTCCGGTTCTAGTTGTCATAAGGTCAAGGTACAACTCCAAGTCGTCCTGTTACTGAAGATCATGACTATTCGAATAGATTAACTTCCCTGCATGGGAGAACCACATAACCCAACACGCTCGATCCCATTTGGCCGGACACACTTTTCTGGGTCATGCCCGGCCTCGGAAGATCAACACGTCGCAGCCCTACCTATGCACAACAGAGAGGTCAGCATGCCGGTCTAAATCCTATGGCGTAGGGGTCTGGGCCCATCGCCCTTTGCATACCTGCACGTTGCGAACGCGGCCGGAAGCAGACCTAGCCTAGCAGGCGTTCCAGTCCAATCTGGCGCGCACCGCTCAGTCGCTGAAGTCACGAAGGCTTCGGCTGATACCACGACGTCGAGTGCCCATAATTGTCCCCGCGTAGATGGTTAGTGCGTATAGGCCAGTAGCCAGACTCAGAACAAATACCAAGATCTCGTTAAACGTGTTATCTTGAAATAACCGTCAACACCGACCAGGGCTAGGCCCACCTCTCTCCTAGGTGGTCTCAACCTGCCCTGTCTCTTTGCCACAAAGATCCACTCAGAGGGCCGTTGGGACAAACGTCCTTTCGGACCCAATCCGTGAATCACTCGCGGGTACTCCTACGAGCCGGCCCGTCTTTAGTCACCACAGGTATCATATTTTATGTATAAGTATATACCCGTGATCACCTCCCGAGTGATCACGGCCCGATAGTATAGCATGGCAGACGGACAAGAATGCATGGCCACTGATGATAAACTAGCATCCTATACTAAGCATTAGGATTGCAGGTAAAGGTAACAACAGTAGTAGCAAGGACAGGCTATGCATCAGGATAGGACACTCTAATGCAAGCAGTATAGAGAGTAGAGTTGGTGATATCT
Source organism: Triticum urartu (assembly GCF_056163025.1). Lineage (NCBI taxonomy): Eukaryota > Viridiplantae > Streptophyta > Magnoliopsida > Poales > Poaceae > Triticum > Triticum urartu. Next base: position 482,218,899 of record NC_141876.1, on the reverse strand, counting down.
GGTGATCAAGGGGGGGGGGGCTTGCCTGGTTGCTCTGGCAAGAGAGAGGGGTCGTCAACACCTAGTCGTACTGGGTAGCAGCGGCGTCGTCTCGGTGTCTAGCGAGAGAAGAGGGGGAAGAAATAATAAATATAATGCAAACAAATGCATGACGATGCATGACATGACAAAGCGTGATGCTAGGTGTGCCCCAACGCGGTATGAGGTGGTACCGGTGAAGGGGGGAAACATCCGGGAAATTATCCCCGGTGTTTCACGTTTTCGGACAGACGAACCGGAGGGGGAAAGTTGCGTGTTCGATAGGTTAGGGATGCGTGGCGGATGAACGGGCTGCGCATCCGGGTTCGTCTTGACGTTCTGAGCAACTTTCATGTTGAAAATAATTTAATCCGAGTTACGGATTAAAAGATATGATTTTCTAAAGATTTTAATAATTTCTGGAATTATTTTTAATTCGAAAATAATTGCTAAATTGCTAGGCGCACCCAGCAGAGTGTACACAAAAGTGTACCCGGTGGCTGACAGGTGGGCCAAAGGGACCTAGTTGACCAGTCAACGTTTGACTGGTCAACAGGGGTGGGACCCCCTGTCATTGACTGACTACTAATTAACTTAGTTAATTAGTTTAATTAGCAAATTAATTAGGTTAGTTAAATAATTAGGTTTATTAATCATGATTAATTAATTCAATTAATTAATATTTTTATTTTTAATTATATATATATATATATTTAAAAAAATCGTTCTGGGGTGGCCCCCTGTTATTGGCCCTAGGGGCCAAAACGGGCACGGGCACGGCGTTCGGTTGCCCATAGGAGGGTGCGGTGGGGCACGGCCATCGGGTGACGGCCAGCGTGCGCCGGCGAGGCCTCGGCAGGGCGGGGCCGTAGCGTAGCGGGAGGTCGTCGGAGGAGGCCGGAGGTGGTGCAGGGGCGGCGGGGCACCGAAGGGCGTGCGACTAGGCGACGAGTGGAGCGTGCGGCGGCTCGGTAGAGCAGCAGAGCGGCAGCGGAGGCAGGGAGTGAGGCGAGGGGCAGTGGGGAGCGGCGCGGCCGCTGGAGAAGGAGGGGAGGGCGCTGGGGCCGAAGTGGGACGGCGGGGGTAGCGGCGACACGGGGCTGGGCACGGTCGTGGTGACCGAGTGCGTACGCTGCACGCGGCCAGAGCGGGAGAGGGAAGAGCTGCGCGGGCGTAGTGGGGTGCCGGCGAGCCTGACGGGGTCGAGCGGGCGCGGGCAGAGCTGCGAGCCGCGAGGAGGGAAGGCACGCGGCGGCCGGGACAGTGCACAGCTGCAGCGGGGAGCGCGACGAGCGTGTGGCTGCAGGGAGGGGAGAAGGCTGGGGGGAAAATAGGGGCGCGGCAGCTGCGGGCACGTTCAGGCAGACGAAGGTGACGACACCGGCGGGCAGAGGCGGCCAGCGGGCGAGACGAAGCAGCGGGCAGCCACGGTGCACGCGTGGGTGCGGTCCAGGGCGGAGAGAGGAGTGGCGCTCACGAGGGGGAGGTAGGGTCCGAGGCAACGGTGCTCGAGGTGGGTGTCGGGGACGTGGTCGACGACGAAGAGGAAGGCGAGGCGAGGGAGGCCCGGCGAGGCGGCGTCGGCTCCGGGTGCGGTTGTCTCCTCCCGATCCAATCCGGGGAGAGGGGGAGGATATTTTGCGGGGGGGGGGCAGTGGGGGTGGTTGGATTAGGTTACGGGGGGAAGGGGGATAAGGGAGTGGGGCGGTGTGGGCAGTGTAAGTGCATCTAGTGCCACCCCTAGTTGGTTTTGGAGTATTGACGACAAACCTAGTTGAGGGACTAATGTGTTTGTGAGAATTGCAGGAAAACACAGGTAGAAGTCCCTCATTGATTCGGTTTTACTACCAGAGATGACCCCTAAATATTATGAAGACATTGAAGACAAAGGTGGTATATGAAGATGTTCACATTGAAGACTATGACAAAAGAAGACACGTTATGAAGCTTATGGAGCTCGAAGACTTAGATCTTTCGTAGTTATTTTTCTTTTGTGTTGAGTCATAGGAACCACCGTACTGTTAAGTGGGGTCCAGGAGAACCAGTCAGAATGACTGAAGTGATGCCTAAATGAAAAACCTATGTCTTCGAGCGAAGACAATGAGAGCGAATCTTATCCAGAGCCGGACAAGTCAGCTTTGCTTGTAGCCCAAGTAAAGTTGCCATGAGAGTTCGAAGTCTGACCATTGAGACACGTGTCAGTTCCTTAGTGACCCAGGGTCATTTCAGACAAATCAGGTTGGGTTGCCAAGTGGCTAAAAATAGCCCACCCCCACAACCATAAACGGTTGGCTGCTCAGATTTCAGTGCACGGCTTTTGTCGTTTGAGAGCAACCCACCTCGAAGCCTTTGAGAGAAAATTCCTAGTGAGGAGAAAAGCCCTAACCACCCAGAGCCAGAGTAAATTGGGCATCACTTAAGTCTTCTTGTCTGTGTGATCTGAAGACTTATTACACTTGAGGACTGTGAATCCTCCAGACGGTTAGGCGTCGCGTTCAGAGCATCCAAGAGACATTGTGGATTGCCAGTGAACGAAGTTTGTGAAGGTTTGGGAGTCTACCTTGTAGACTTACCAGAGTGATTGGGCGAGGACTAAGTGACCTTAGCTCAAGGAGAATACGGTGAGGACTTGGTGTCCTGAACTGTGTGTTCAGGACTGGGTGTCCGGGACTGTGTGTCCTAAGGTTTGAATACCTAGCCGCTCCAACCAGACGTACAGTTGTCACAGCAACTGGAACTGGTCCAACATATCATTGTCTTCAACAAGTCACTGGTTTCATCTTCACTTCCTTTTCTTACTGTTACTCATTGTGAAGCCATTGCATGCTTGCTTTATCTTTTGTCTTCACAACGTGAATGTATGATCTGTTTGGCTTCATAACTTCTTCCTACCTGATCCTTATTACACTGAAGCTGTTTGTCATTGTGCTTTCACTCTATTGAATACATGACCATGACTGGCCGAGTGTAATCTAACTTCCGCTGCATAGTAATAGGCATAATCTTCGCTGTTTGTCTTCATAACTCTCACGTTTTGAAGACTTTCATAAAAATCACCTATTCACCCCCCCCCTCTAGTCGATATAACGCACTTTCAATTGGTATCAGAGCAAGGTGCTCCCTTGTTCTGTGTGATTCGGTTTAACCACCTGGAGTTTTAGCTATGTCGACTGCAGGGATAATCAAAGTCTCCGCTGCTTGCCCCGTCTTCGATGGAACTGAATATCCCTACTGGAAGAATAAGATGCGCATGCATCTTGAAGCTATTGACGTTGACCTATGGTATGTCGTCGAGAACGGCGTTCCCAAGGCTGGAGAAGGTGTCACTGCTGCTGATGTCAAGAAGTTCACTCAACTGGACTCTACTGCCAAAAATATCATCTGTGGTCATCTAACAAAAGGACAGTATGGCCGTGTGAGTGCCTTGAAGACATCCAAGCTGGTCTGGGACTGGCTCTCCAAGGTCAATGAAGGCGTCTCAACCCAGAGAGATCAAAGAATCAGTGTTCTTCGCAACCTCTTCAACCGCTTCAAGCGAAATGACAATGAGAATGTCCAGCACACATTTGACCGGCTCACTGACATCACACATGAGCTTCAAGCCCTCGGCGCCACTGAGATCACCAAACATGAAATCGTCAAGACGCTACTGAGATCACTTGATAGTTCGTTTGACATCCTGGCCCTGATGATTCAAGAATGTCCTGATTTCAAGACACTCGATCCGTCTGACATACTTGAGAGGCTCAACACACATGAGTTTCAGCTTTCTGAGAAAAGAGATATCTACGGTCCAAACTATGGGCGAACTCGTGCCTTGAAGGCAAAAGTTGTTTCCTCATCTGAAGAAGAATCTGACTGCAGTTCTGATGATCCTGAAGAGATTGGAAGAGAACTTGCAATGCTAGTGAAGAAGTTCCAAAAATTCACCAAGAAGAAAGGCTTCAGAAAATCTTCACGATCAAGCTCAAGGAATGATGAAGCTTCTGCTCATGACTACAAGAAGAAAACATGTCACAAGTGCAAGAAAACTGGACACTTCATCTCTGAGTGTCCACAGTGGGACAATGAGAATAGACGGAAGAAGAAGAGCAAGGAATATGATTCTGACGACAAGAAGAAGAAGAAATACTCAAAGTCTTCTTCCAAGTCTTCCTCAAAGTCTTCATCACACAAGAAGAGCTCATCTGGCAAGGCACGTGCGTTTGTTGGCAAGGAGATGGATTCAGAGGAGGAGTCCGCATCTGAGGAGGCAGAGGTGGAGTCTAAGGAGGAGTTTGATACTGGCATTGCGAGTCTGGCTACAGCATACGTCGCCAAGTCCATCTTCAACACTGAAGACAATGACTGCATCACCGACACCGACGCAAATGACAAGAACGACTCCACTCCTACCTACTGCTTCATGGCACGCGGTGCCAAGGTAAACACACGCACTACTCGCTATCAAACATCTAGTGACGATGACTCTGACTGTAATTCAAAACCCAGCTACAAAACACTTGCTAAAATTGCAACTGAACAACAGAAAGCTATGGAACATATTCAAAAATTGTTAGACAGAAGCGATGATCTCTTGGGTGCTGAAATGACTCGATCTGAATCCTTAATTGAAGACATAAAAAACCTTCACGTTAAGTATCAGGAACTTGAAGATCGTCTTGATACTCTCTCAACAACTCATGAAAAGCTTTCCTATGATTATCTTCAAAGGAAGCAAGAACTTGAGAAATTGAGATCGGCTCATGAAGATCTTCAAAAGGAAAACGAGCCACTTTGCGCCGAACAGATCAGTCCCGCTCAGGAAGGATTTGACCCACCATGTCTTAAATGCATTGAGCGTGATAATGCTACTTCTGTTGCTGAATGTTCCACTGCTACTACTGTTGCAATATCTTCAACTGTTGATGTGGTAACTAACCCCTCTGCTGAGGATACCACTGCTATTGCTGATGAGAATGCTAGGTTGAAGACATTGCTTGAAACAGGGATGTACAAAAGTCTTAAAGGACATCAGACATTATGTGATGTCCTCAAGAAGCAGATTCTGAACCGAAACCCTAGGAAAGAGGGTGTTGGGTTCGTGAGGAAAATAAATGCAGATGGCTCTTACTGGAAACCTAAGCAGTACCCCAAAACCACATGGGTTGCTGCAAAGGAACTTTCAGCGGATTCATCCAATTTATCTGGCTTCACTTGTGCTAACCCCATTATCATTGATGAATACTTTGATGCAAACTATAAACTATTTAAGAATCAGAATGGTGAAGTTTTTGCCAGGTACATTGGTACTAACTGCAGGAATGGACCGCCTATGAAGAAGATCTGGGTCCCGAAAAAGTGTCTGGAAAATCTTCCTGTGAATGTCTTCATGACACCTCACTTGAAGAAGACAAACCTCAGACCAAAGGCTTCATATGGTCCGAAGGCTTCATACAAACAGAGGACTCACCTGAGTCACACTAACGCAAATGTTTTGCAGGGAAACCATACTCAGGCATATGAATGTGAGAGCGGTTCTTCGAATCATCATGTTCATATGACCAAAAATTATTCTGCTTATTCCTATGAGTATTATTGTCCACCTGCTAGACTGTTTGCTAAGGCTTCAAAGCCAAAATTCTCAGATGCTGCACTTAGACTTATTGCTTCTAAGCCACCCTTGAAGATGTGGGTGGTTAAGAAAGCTTAACTCTCTTTTGCAGGGAAATGTCTCCAGCAGAAAAACAAAATCTTCTGATGCTATTGCTGGGGACCTTAAAAATCTTGTAGGGCGCAAGATAAAATGCCCGAATGGCATCATTATGTACTTCGTTCCTGAATCGCATGCTACTCTCCCTATTAGTCCTAATCTGGATCTAAGTTTTCATAACCCACTGGTTCGTCAAATGTTTTTGCTTCACAATTCTCTTCGTGAAGCCTATCCCCCTAACTGCACTGTAGGGTACGACACCAGCGACTTCAAAGTCTTCAGAATGGATTATTGACAGTGGGTGTACAAATCACATGACTGGCAAAAGAAGCCTTCTTATGGACTCAACCTTACGTCCATCCGACAAGAGCCACATCACATTTGCTGACACTGGTAAAAGTAAGGTATTGGGTCTAGGTAGAGTTGCAATCTCAAAGGATCAACACATGGATAAAGTCATGCTTGTTGAATCCCTTGGCTTCAACTTAATGTCTGTCTCAATGCTTTGCGATTTGAACATGATCGAAATGTTTGGAAAATATCGTTGCCTAGTACTAATGGAATCTGACAAGTCTCTAGTGTTTGAAGGGTACCGAAAGGATGATTTGTATGTGGTAGATTTCTCAGCAAGGCCACAACTTGCAGTATGTCTTCTTGCAAAAGCTTCAGAATGCTGGCTTTGGCATCGGAGGCTTGGACATGCTGGCATGAGGAACCTCCACACCCTTGCGAAGAAGAAGCATGTCATAGGCATCGAGGGCGTCAAGTTCAAGAAAGATCACTTATGCGGTGCCTGTGAAGCAGGGAAGATGACAAGGGCAAAACATCCTTCGAAGACAATCATGACTACTACACAACCCTTCGAACTGCTTCACATGGATCTTTTCGGTCCCACTCACTACTCAACTTTTACCACTAGTGCTTGCCTCTATGGCTTCGTCATTGTTGATGATTACTCTAGATATACTTGGGTGCACATAATCCTTTACAAGACTGAAGTGCAGGATGTCTTCAGACGCTTCGCCAATCGAGCTATGAACAATTTTGGCGCCAAGATAAAGCACATCAGAAGTGACAATGGCACTGAATTCAAGAACACTGGTCTTGATACATATCTTGATACCTTGGGCATCACACATGAATTCTCAGCTCCGTACACGCCACAGCAGAATGGCGTCGTCGAACGCAAGAACAGAACACTCATTGAGATGGCCAGAACAATGCTAGATGAATACAAGACTCCAAGAAAATTCTGGACTGAAGCCATTGACACTGCATGCCATACAATCAATCGTGTTTATCTTCACAATCTTCTAAACAAGACATCTTATGAACTCCTAACTGGCAAGAAGCCAAATGTCAGTTACTTCAGAGTATTTGGAGCAAGGTGCTGGATCAAGGACCCACACCACACCTCAAGGTTTGCACCAAAAGCACATGAGGGCTTTATGCTTGGATATGGAAAGGATTCGCACTCCTACAGAGTCTTCAATCTCTTTCATTACAAAGTGGTTGAAACAGTGGATGTGCGGTTCGATGAGACAAATGGTTCACAAAGAGAGCAACTGCCAAATGTGCTAGATGAAATTCCAGCTAATGAATCAATCAAGCTTATGGGAACTGGAGAGATTATACCTTCTGAAGCTCATCCTGAAGAAGAACTTATCATCTCAGCACCTGATCAACATGAAGACATTGCTCAGCCTAAAGACATTCCTCCCAACAACAACACAGATCAGCAAGAGCAAAGTCTTCGCCCTGTACATCCTCGTGTTGCCAACGAAGTGCAGATTGACAGAATAATTGACAGCATCAATGCACCTGGTCCACTCACTCGTTCAAGGGCAACTCAGCTAGCAAATTTCTGTGGGCACTTCGCATTCGTATCAATATTAGAACCCAAGAAAGTTGAAGAAGCCTTCATGGAACCTGAATGGATTCAAGCTATGCAAGAAGAGCTTCAACAGTTTGAGCTGAATAATGTATGGGAACTGGTTAAGCATCCTGATCCACGGAAGCACAACATTATAGGCACTAAATGGATATACCGCAACAAACAAGATGAGCATGGTCAAGTTGTCAGAAATAAAGCTCGTCCCGTTGCTCAAGGATATACTCAAGTGGAGGGCATTGACTTTGATGAAACATTTGCTCCCGTGGCTAGGCTTGAAGCCATACGCATTCTGCTAGCCTATGCAAATCATCATAACATACTTCTATATCAAATGGATGTGAAAAGTGCCTTTCTCAATGGCAAGATTGAAGAAGAAGTGTATGTTGCACAACCGCCTGGCTTTGAAAATCCAAAACATACTGACATGGTGTACAAGCTCAACAAGGCACTGTATGGCCTCAAACAAGCCCCTAGGGCCTGGTATGACACACTCAAATACTTCCTGAAGAGCAAAGGCTTCATACCTGGTTCCCTGGATCCCACTCTTTTCACGAAGACATATGATGGTGAACTATTTGTGTGCCAAATATATGTGGATGACATTATCTTCAGCTGCACCAATCAGAAGTACAGTGAAGAGTTTGGATATATGATGCAAGAGCAATATCAGATGTCCATGATGAGGGAGCTGAAGTTCTTCCTTGGTCTTCAAATACGACAACAATGCAATGACATCTTCATATCTCAAGAGAAGTATCTCAAAGATTGCCTGAAGAAGTTCGGTATGCAAGACTGCAAAGGCTTCACGACACCAATGCCAGCCAAACATCATCTAGGTCCTGACGATAATGGTCAAGAGTTCGATCAAAAGGTATACCGCTCCATGATTGGTTCTTTGCTTTATTTATGTGCATCTAGGCCAGATATTATGCTTAGTGTTTGCATGTGTGCTCGATTTCAAGCGGCACCAAAGGAGTCGCATCACTTAGCTGTGAAGCGAATTCTTCGATATTTGGCTCACACCCCAACTCTAGGATTATGGTATCCAAAGGGCTCAGAGTTTGATTTGGTTGGATTTTTCGATGCTGATTATGCTGGTGACAAAGTTGATCGCAAGTCCACATCAGGCACATGTCACTTTCTAGGACGATCACTTGTATGTTGGTCTTCAAAGAAGCAGAACTGTGTATCACTCTCCACTGCTGAATCTGAATACATTGCTGCTGGATCTTGCTGCGCTCAGCTTCTGTGGATGAAGCAAACACTCAAGGACTATGGCATTCATCTGAAGCAAGTGCCACTTTACTGCGACAACGAAAGCGCCATCAAGATTGCCAACAACCCAGTTCAGCACTCAAAGACAAAGCACATTGAAATTCGTCATCACTTTCTCAGAGATCATGTTGTGAAGAAAGACATTGATATCATACACGTCAACACTGAAGAGCAATTGGCAGATATCTTCACCAAGCCCTTGGATGAGAAGAGGTTTTGCAAGTTACGGTGTGAGCTAAATATCTTGGAATCCTCAAATGTCCTGTGATCAGGCACACATCCTAACACTTATGCATATTGATGACTTAGATGTGCAACACACAAAGTAAAGTATATCTTCAATCAATGAAGACATACATTCTAAGTATGAATACATTAATGTGGAATTTGACTTCGGAGCACCACGATAATTGTGCGCCGTGTCTGGGTCTAATACTTCCTATACGGTGGGTAACGCCACCACCAAACGTTCCATTTTGAAGTGTTTCACTCATGGCATTACCTTGCAATATCTTCACATTTGATTTGGCTTCGAACTCAACATGTCTTCATGATTATCTTCACTATGTTGATTATATATATATATATACATACTAGTGTTCTGTCCTCTACAACATTCACTTATAGCTATGTCTTCTTGGTTGAATCTTTTGAACTAAGTGAATGTGATCGGACCCTAATCTCTCTATGCTTTCTATCCCAAATTCTATCTCTCCAAGTCATATGCATTCTATTGAAACTGTCGAATGTCTTCACTGCGTCCTTGTCAGCAGAAGATACAGAGACAACCATAAAGTCCGTTTTCAATGCTCATTCCTCCACATAAAATCCGGAGAAGCAGGAACGACCGCCCGACAATTTAGGCGTGCGTGGGACGTGGAATAAACCCCAAACTTCCGCTAACTGGCCACGCGTTCCTCAGATGCGAACCGCCGGGGGCACCTGTGTAATAGCACAGTGCCGCCCCTGAGCCTATAAATTCACACTTACCGTGGTCATTATCTCCTTCTTCCACCCTCGCACGAACCCTAGCGCCACCGCTAGCACTCGACGACGCCGGAGACGAAGCGCTTCGCTGCCGCAACCTCTCCAATGCCGTCCTCACGCCGACCGCGGACATCGTCCTCTCCGCCGTCGCCATAGGTGTTTTCCGTCGCCAAGTTAGGGCACGGAGGACTGAACTGCTCGGCATCAACTCCCACTTCCGTCTAGTAGTTCTAAGTGTGGTAAATAAAACTTCTTTTTACAGCCCCTTCTGATCTTATGGTTCTGTCACTTTCTACCATAAGAAGTTTGTCTTCACACAAGTTAGATCTCTCAATCTGCATCTCATAACATGCCTAGTATATTCACTTGTGCTTCATAAAGTAGTTAGATTCCTCACTTGTACTGATCTGTGGGTTCGTACAAATCTGGAACCAACTTCTTATCTATGAGTGAATGTCTTCACACGATGACGTCAATGTCTTCTAAACTGATTAATCTTCAAAACATTCTGAGAATGCATATGACCTCTTCCCCTTCCCTCGCACCTTAATGCTGTCACAGGTACATGTCCATGGGAGAATCCTTCGGTTCTCATAGTCTGCATTCATTTGCAGAATTCCTATAGCATCACATAAACTCTCCTGAAGCCAGTTCCTGTTGGTCCAGAAAAAGAAAGCCTTTGAAGCCTTTGAAAGTTTTGAAGCCTTTCAAGTTAAAGTTTATGGCTTCAGAAGCAGCAGCAAGAAAGGGGGGCAGACAGAGACATGAGTGAACTTCCAAAGATCTGCCTGAAGACTTGGCAGAAATGTACAAAACAGATCCAGAAGAGAGCTATGGGTAGCGCAAGACCCGAATCCAATGGATTCGACGCTATTGGGCAGAACAGTGGTTCAAATACCGCTTCGTCACTCAGGAGTATGCTGAGAAATGTGCCATCAAGAATCCATGGGGGGACATCTTATACAAGAATCTCGTACCCAAGACCAGAGATGAAGCCATTGCTCAAGGCTTCTACCCATGCATGGTCCGAGGACCACAGCCTGATGATGCGCATCCGTCTTCACTCCTCTGGTGTGGTGACGACAATCTCTTCAAGCGCAACTTTCAGTTTGCCCAACAATCAGCGAAGCTGAATAAGAAGAAATTTGGGTTAGACTTCAACCCTGGTCCCTCCGCACCAAGGGCAGATGGCACACGCGACGCCGAACCCAATGTCATCGGTCCGTTTGCCAATCTTGAGGGCCTGATCACCCACATCTTAGTCCAAGGGACTGCCGTAAATGACCCTCCAGCTGACTCTGAGTTTGATGAAGCCCCTGCCGTGCCGAAGCCAAAGCAGACGAAGAAACCAAAAGCTTCAAAGCCGGCCCCTGCCTCCAAAATCTCAAGGGCGAAGCCATTGAAAACTGCACCTCCTGAAGTCAGTGTGCAGTCTGAAGACGTATCCCGCGTCTCCAAGCCCCAGCAACAAACAGGCAAAGAGCTCACTGCTGCTGCCATTCTGCGCAGCGAAGCCATTGATCTATCAAGCGATGAAGGTCTGGGAGATGACGCTCTAGAGCAGCTTATCAAAAGCAAAGAAGAAGCTGAAAACTTCAACAATCTGCCTCTCTTTGATGTCGCCATCATCCACAACTTCATCGATGAATGGTTTGCCTCACCAGACACCAGCTTCGAAGATCTGCAGCTGCCCGTTGGCCTCAGCGTCGCCTTCCAAGGCGCAATTGCTTCAGAATTGGCCATTGCTCAGCGCATTGTTGAGCTGAAGCAGAAAATTGATCATGAAAAGGCTCAGTTCAAGAAGCACATGGCCAGGCTCAGCGTGCAGGAAGTGAAGAGCTTCAAAACCATGCTGCATGAGCTCAAGGAAAATTTTCTGAAGAAGCGTGCTGAAGCTCAGGGCTCACGTGAGCGGATGAAGTCTCTGGCAGAACGATGTGTGCAGGCCTACAATGAGGCCGAGAAGCGCAAGGCACTTGGGCGTCCTGGCATCGACCCCAAGATGGCCGCGAAGAAGAAGAAGCAGCCTGCTGTGAATGAACTAGAGGCACCAAGGCAAGAAGCTATTCCGATTGTCTTCCCCACCGCCACGACTGGCTCGAAGCCAAAGAGCCGGTCAAACGCTTCTGAGCTCAAGAAGACACGGAATGCAGAGGTTGAAGCTAGAAAGAGGAAACACTCTGCAGCCTCTCCTTCTGACCCAACCAAGAAGAAGCGCAAGATCAAGAAAGCTCGGGCTGCTCCCACAGAGCCCTTGATGGGCCTGCTCCCACAGAGGCTCCTGAAGCTAAAGATATTCCAGCAGCCGACCCCATAGCTGCTGAAGACATTGGTCACCAAGACAATCTACAAGATGATGCAGCCCTTCCTCAGCTTGAAACAAGCGAACTCATCAGTATTGGTCGTCCTCTGACGCCAATGGTACAAGATGAGTCATGGGCGGATCGCCCTCAGGAGGAAGAAGAATTTGAGGCCCAGCCCACTCCGACCCCACAAGCGTCGTCTGCGTTCCGTAGGCTTCACAAAGGTCCACGGCCTCAAGTCCATACTGAAGAAATTCTGGCTGCATTAGCCGAAGACAATGAAGAAGCACCACCAGAACCCACTCCCCCGCTCCATCAAGATGCAGTTCTCCAGGAGAACATGCCTGAGTTTGCTCCTCCAACTACACAAGCGGAGGAAGAAAATGTTGCGGCTGCCACCACAAACACTGAAGCCAATGTGGAGCCCGCCCCACCAAATGCTTCAGCGGACAGTGAAGCTACTGAGCCAGACACTTCCGTTCCATAGTCTGCTGCAGGTCCACAGTTTGATTATCATATTCAGCACAGGCCTCATGTCCAGAAGCCAGTCCCAAGGCTTCCAAGGTTCCCAGGTCCTGCATCAGCACCTGGCTCCTTTGATATTAACAGCTTCAAGGCAGACAATACATTTTTCAACAGCTCCAAGAACCCCTATTCAAGGGAAAGAATTGTATCAGACAGGTTCTGGAACCCCTATTCAAGAACCCCTATTCTCAGCGCAGCTATTATTCATGCATCTTATACAACCAAGGTCGCATCTTTCCGCACAAGCGCCTTGAGGTTGAAGCCATTGCTGGTCTGCCCTGCTTAGAGGAAGCCTTGGATTGCTTCAAGCAAGTGGGTCTGCTGCCGTTTGTGACTGATGAAGAGCACTGGAATGAAGAGCTTCTGCTTCAGTTCTATGCCACTCTCCATATAAAAGGATACAACCGAGATCCGAAGACTTGGGTCCTGGAGTGGATGACCGGCAATGTCCATCATGAAGCCAATGCATTTGATATCATTGAGCTCACCGGCCTGCCCACTCCTGGCGAATTCTTCGAGGAAGGCTATCAACTACATTCTGAAGCTATTGAAAGCATATTCCAGAGGCCTGAACCAAATATGAGTCAGATGCTCTCAATGATGAAGCCATTGCCTCAGGATGCACCCTATCCAACTGAGTTCTTCGTTGAAGACTTTGAGTATCTGCCCAGGACCATATATCACATCATCCGGCGGACTCTCTGGCCCATTAAGGGACACTCACCACATACCAAGATTGAAGGTGCAATGAAGACTCTCATATTCTATATCCTGCATGGCAAATGCTTCAACGCACAGGATCTCTTCATACGCCAACTTGCAGCGTCAGGCTCAGAATTATTTGGTTTGAAGTTCTATGCTCCTTGGGTGATGAGGCTGATCAAACTACACTCTGCGATCTCGTATCAGCCCTCTGCCCGAAACCATCGGATCTTCTTGCCAGATGTGGATACCTCTACTGAAGCAATATATCCTGAGCCTGCCAAGCAACCGATAAGTCTTCAGAATGCAGAACACCAGAGCTTCACGCAGAATGTTGAAGGTGTTGAAGCCATATCCAGGGTATATCCGTTAGCTGGCACTACACGTGCACCAGCATCTACTGAAGCCACAGACAGCACAAATGCTCCAAGACCCAAGAAGCGTGCTCGTGTCCTCAATGACCGAGAGCTTCTTGTGGCCCTTCACCAAAAGCAAGATAGGCATCACGACTGGCTAAAGCGTCAGATGAAGAGCCTCTTGGTGGATGTCAATCGTCTTCGAAACCTAGCCACCAAGAATGCTTTCGTTACACATGAAACGTGCCGTCGTACATGGAAAGGGCTCTCAATGATATGCACTGAAGCTGAACTTGAAGAGGATGGCTTCACAGAGCGCTTCAAGTTTCACACCACACCTCCTAGAAGGGCTGTGATGCGCAACACACCATCACTTGAAGACTCTGAGTTTTCTTCATCTCCTGCCACAGTCACTGCCAGAATCATTGATGAAGACGACGATGCTACATCACCGCCACCTGCTTCAGCACCTCCAAGCTCTGCACCGCCAAACAACTCCACCGACCCTGCTGCGCCTGGGAACGCGTAGAAAACTCTATGTCTTCAAACCTTTTTGGTCATTACTGACAAAAGGGGGAGAAGCATATGCTGTTTATAGTCTTCAAGCGGGTCAATATGGGCGGGTGCTATATTTTTTTTGCTACATTTTGCTTCGTGCTTACAACTCTCGTTTTTGCTACATTCGGTTCTTTGAGTTGTAACACTAAGTCTCGATGGTCGTCTACTGCTCGTTTGCCACTCTGTTTGCGAAGATAAATTCCGCATGTGCGACGATAAATTCCGCACTTATCTCATTCTGCAGACGTCCATTTTCCATTATGCATGTCATTATCTTCATATACTTTCACATGCATAGTGGATTGTCATCATAAGCTGAAGTGGATCTCCACAAGTACAACCTGCCATGTGCATTTGCATTCCAAAAGCAAATTAATTTATATGCACATCTTCAGGGGGAGCCCTTGAAACTTATGAAGACAATTCCCTGTCCTTTACAAACTTCACACATTATATTCCCGGTTGAAAACTTCAACTAGTTTGTCATCAATCACCAAAAAGGGGGAGATTGTAAGTGCATCTAGTGCCACCCCTAGTTGGTTTTGGAGTATTGATGACAAACCTAGTTGAGGGACTAATGTGTTTGTGAGAATTGCAGGAAAACATAGGTAGAAGTCCCTCATTGATTCGGTTTTACTACCAGAGGTGACCCCAAAAAATGTATGAAGACATTGAAGACAAAGGTGGTATATGAAGATGTTCACATTGAAGACTATGACAAAAGAAGACACGTTATGAAGCTTATGGAGCTCGAAGACTTAGATCTTTCGTAGTTCTTTTTCTTTTGTGTTGAGTCATAGGAACCACCGTACTGTTAAGTGGGGTCCAGGAGAACCAGTCAGAATGACTGAAGTGATGCCTAAATCAAAAACCTATGTCTTCGAGTGAAGACAATGAGAGCGAATCTTATCCAGAGCCGGACAAGTCAGCTTTGCTTGTAGCCCAAGTAAAGTTGCCATGAGAGTTCGAAATCTGACCGTTGAGACACGTGTCAGTTCCTTAGTGACCCAAGGTCATTTCGGACAAATCAGGTCGGGTTGCCAAGTGGCTATAAATAGCCCACCCCCACAACCATAAACGGTTGGCTGCTCAGATTTCAGTGCACGGCTTTTGTCGTTTGAGAGGAACCCACCTCGAAGCCTTTGAGAGAAAATTCCTAGTGAGGAGAAAAGCCCTAACCACCCAGAGCCAGAGTAAATTGGGCATCACTTAAGTCTTCTTGTCTGTGTGATCTGAAGACTTATTACACTTGAGGACTGTGAATCCTCCGGACGGTTAGGCGTCGCGTTCAGAGCATCCAAGAGACATTGTGGATTGCCAGTGAACGAAGTTTGTGAAGGTTTGGGAGTCTACCTTGAAGACTTACCAGAGTGATTGGGCGAGGACTAAGTGACCTTAGCTCAAGGAGAATACGGTGAGGACTTGGTGTCCTGAACTGTGTGTTCAGGACTGGGTGTCCGGGACTGTGTGTCCTAAGGTTTAAATACCTAGCCGCTCCAACCAGACGTACAGTTGTCACAGCAACTGGAACTGGTCCAACATATCATTGTCTTCAACGAGTCACTGGTTTCATCTTCACTTCCTTTTCTTATGGTTACTCATTGTGAAGCCATTGCATGCTTGCTTTATCTTTTGTCTTCACAACGTGAATGTATGATATGTTTGGCTTCATAACTTCTTCCTACCTGATCCTTATTACACTGAAGCTGTTTGTCATTGTGCTTTCACTCTATTGAATACATGACCATGGCTGGCCGAGTGTAATCTAACTTCTGCTGCATAGTAATAGGCATAATCTTCGTTGTTTGTCTTCATAACTCTCACGTTTTGAAGACTTTCATAAAAATCGCCTATTCACCCCCCCTCTAGTCGATATAACGCACTTTGAGGCCGGCCTGGTGGGTCGTGGCCCAGTTGGGCCGGTGGCCTGCTGGGCCGGAGCCCCGGGGGGGGGGGGGGTTCCTTTCCTCTTTTTTTGTTTGTTTTCCTCTTTTGTATTTTCTTTCTTTTATTTATTTTCTTTTCTGTTTTCTTTTAACTTCCAATTTATTTTAACTCTATATAATAAATTATTAGTGCCTAAACTAGTGTTGTAAATTAAGCCTCTGCCATAAAAGCTTGACTTCCAAATAAATTAGTTTAGGATTTTATAAAATACAAAAGTCATTTATTTAATTGTTTTAGCCACTGGGTTAATTACTTTTGAGCATTTAAACATGTTTTAAAGGTTTGGTTTCTCCACCAATATTTATTATGAATTACTTGCTACATTTAGAACATTTTAGTTTTGACTTTTGTAAACTCTTCTAGTTTAACTTTATTTCAAATTTGAATTTGAACGAGTTTTGAATCATCACGAGATTATCAATAGTAATCGTGGTGACGTGGCAACATTAGTAGAGGGTTACTGTAGCTTAATTATCCGGGCGTCACAATTCTCCTCCACTACAAGAAATCTCGTCCCGAGATTTAAGAGGGGGAGTAAGGGGGAAAGGATTTGGTTACGAAATTCTAACGAATCTTCTCGGTCTTGGTTGTCCTTCTCGAAGAGGTCGATCCATTACGTTGATGTCTCCATTTCTCTGCTTCATGTCATCATGATGAAGTCGGTATCCTTTCTACGGAAACTCCATCGTACTTACGAAAGAATAAATGGGGAGTATTCGGGGAGAACGGACCTCGGCAAGGTTGACTACCTGGTCGATAACATCGGGGAAGGTGGCGGAAAGTAACTCTCGAATTGAAACTTAAGAAAATATTGAGAGCAAAGTAATGAGGTATCATGGGAAGTTTCGAGCGGTCAGGCAACCGTTCGATGTCTGAAACAGGGCGTGAAAGGGGCGCAAAGCAACGGGAATAAGTATTGTGCCCGGTAACAGATTTGATGATCTCTCGGAAGGTGGCTCATGAATTACCTACGAGGCCATGTGCGAGGAACAACCTTGGGAACAGGGGGTACATGAGAGTCAGGTTATGATCCTGTGGAACTGTGGGTTATGGGCCCACCATGTGGTTAAAAGTAGGAAAGGTGTGGACATCTTGCACGACCATGTAAGCAAGGCATGTCAGAGGATAGTCTGTCGGTTATATCGGCAATAACATCAATACCAAGGGCGAGGGACGAAGAGAACCATTTTCCTGCTCGTTGAACGAGGCGAACCAATCGACAAAGTTCTCGCCCATCGGCGGTTATCGGAATGCTATCAACAAATGCAACAGGACCTTACTGACATGGTTGTACACCAAGGTGCTTACATAGGCAGAAGAATATTACTACTTAGATCATATGGATCATGAGGAAGATTAAACAAATCAATGGAAAGGAAAATGTGATCATCAGATTAAATAGATCAATGGAAGGGAAATGTGTTTAAACACATTATTCGGGGGTATATTCTTCCCAAGGACAAGCAGAGCATGATATCCATGACAGGATATAATGAAGAAAACCAATTAGGTTAGGCCAGAGGAAGTTCATGACATTACCCAAACAACGGTGTTTGAATAATTGATAAAGGAAATTTAGCATGGCCCTTCAAATGTTCTTATCGATGATCAGAGTATCACAGACATGCTTCGAAATAGCATTGACATGGTCTTCAATCAAAGGTCAGACTCTGGATACACGAAGGGACTCATCATTAAGCCAAGGAGAGGATGAGGAGGTGGCTGATGGTCTCAGCAATAATTCAATGAGGTATCCAAAAATATGGATTTCCACAGTTATGTGAACAAGGAGATAACATTTGTCGGATCAAATGATGTAATGATGTATGCTCAAGGAAAAACATACACAACTAAACATTAGTTGAAAAGGGTGCCCAAAGTAGGGCCTTAGGTAGCATGATCAAATGTTAGAATGGTGATTCATTGATCAATTGCCTAAGAATGAACGTTCAACCATTAACTTCAAAGCAATAGGGTTGCTAGAAGGGCAAAATCCAAACAACACCACTCACCTGTTGGTATCCTGGTTAGAACCAACACAGGGACCAAGAAAGAAAGGTGATGGTGAGACGTATTACTATACCAAGAATTCTTAAGAGGTGGAGTAATCCTCATGACATTCTTGATATAAGAGATGGTAATACTCCAAGGTAAAGAAGATCAAATGTTGGATAGCAAGGAACTCAAGGTATAACACAAAACACGATCAAATTTGTGTTGGAGGGGAGGCAATAAAGGGGTCGATGATAACACAAATCATCGAGGGCAAGGATGGTATTTCTCATCAAGAATTCGATAGATACCTTGGAAGAGCTTAGAATGTTAATGATGATCATGACACATTTGTCGAGAGGTTTCATGAGGATGTAATCATTCAACGATGACATCAAGTCAATGGAATGATGAAGTGAAAGGTAATTGGAACCAAGGGTATGACACAAACTCGAAATCAAGTCTACTGTTCAAGGAGAAATGATAAGACGAGGAAGGTCTACGTTAGATTAGCTCACCTCGAATTTTGTGCTACGGAAGAAGGACCAGGTAGCATAGTTAAATCCATCAGGATAATGATATAGCCAAACAGGATAGGAAGGATGTGATCGGGTACAAACTCGTAAGCAAAGAAGATTTATAATAGTTGTTGAACCGTAGTGTGGACTCGGTTCAGTTGTCGGTTTTTGAGTGTTTAATAACTCAGAGCCCGTGAAAAATTGGAATCAGTGAGAATGTAGTACTTGATGAAGAACTCATAAGAGGTTATGTAGTACTTGATATTATCGAGGTACCATGGTATAATACTCAACGGAAGATCAAAGTAAAGGTTAGACTGGTGTATTGATCCATAGAAGACAAGTGCTTAAACTTGCCCGTGAAATGGGATCAAAGAAGAACATATGGTCGAAACCACAATTGCGAAAGGCCGGATCCCAGATATAAGAACTTATACCAAGAAAAAAATTATTTTAAGATAAGCTTTAATGATAAGATCTACATCGTGTCCATGGGCATGAACACAAAGTTCAAGGTCGACTCCCACTTCTTCAATGCATAACCTTTTCATTCACTGCTCTAGATAAAAATGATTTTAGTGTCAAAACCTACCTGGTGAATTACCAGAGGAGTATGACCCGTGAAAACTTTCGGGTTCACATAGATTAAGAAAGGCATAGGTTCAACCCGTCAGGGTATCGTGGAAACATATACCACAAGCTTCAATCGTAGATACCACCAGCTCGAAAATAGAGCATGGTTAAGAAAACAGAGGATAAAATTTACCAAAAGCATTATGTATCCGAGGAAAGGCTCACAAGGTTATTGAATAAGGAGGACACTGTCAAATAATAATCCAATAAAGGATCTGACGGTCCATAGCGGAGCTGATGTGAGCATCGGCACACAATTAGTTGAAGAAAGGATGCAAGGGCATAAGATTATAGAACACCTGAATGATTCGATGCTTAGATATCAAAGGAATTGTGATTTCCAAATAGAAGGATCGGAAGCAGACGCTCTGATCAAGGGTGGATAAGTTCAATAGACCAAAGGTTACAATTGACGGCAAACAGATTGGTCGAGAACAAGCTCATGTTCAAAAATGACGTCTGAGATAGAAAGATAATTTGAAAGGATCAACTGATGATTGTGTGCATTCGCACTCATGTTGAATCAATAGGATCATAATGACGGTGTCTAAGGATACTAACGAATATTGCCAGACATATGGAAAGCATCCATAATGCAAGCAGAAAAGTATTGCAGAGCAATAAGCTACTAAGGAATTTTGGAGGATCGAATACTATTTCAAAGACCATTGTGAAACACATGAACAACTGGGGGATGAGCAGATACTCGATAAGTGCGAGAATTATCCATAGGGGTATTCATGTGACAAAGAACAACAAGGCAGTAAGCTTAAAGGATTATCGAAACAACGACGAGTATTTCGGGGTATCTTGTAATAACAAGACCAACTGGGGATGAATGTAAGAATAACAACTACAAGTAGTTATCCATAAGGGTTGACGGTGGAAGGGGAATTGCAAACGCGATGAACACAAGTTCTCGGGTTAACAGCAGAGAGTATCTTTAGGGTCTTCACGTGCAGCAGACGATCATCAGTAATAAGGAGCTCTCCGGTTGAAAGTGATAACGAGATCCTAATGTTAGATTTAGCAAAATTCATTTAACTCGAATAGAAGAGAGTTTAGAGTCCCAGAGTAAGGATCAAGGAGTAAAAGATCCTAATACCATCCAGATGGCAACGTGGGCCCGTAAGGCACACAGCCATGTTAGTAAAAGTTTTTGAAATGTCTAGACTCAACTTCGGCCAAGCAGTGTGGAAGGGGGATTCCTACAGGCAGTCAGCTCTGATACCAACTTGTGACGCCCCCGATTTGACCGTACACTAATCATACACACAAACATGTACGATCAAGATCAGGGACTCACGGGAAGATATCACAACACAACTCTACAAATAAAATAAGTCATACAAGCATCATAGACGAGTCAGTGGAAGCAACAATATCTGAGTACAGACATAAGATAAACAAGTTGCCTTAAGAAGGCTAGCACAAACTGGGATACAGATCGAAAGAGGCGCAGGCCTCCTGCCTGGGATCCTCCTAAACTACTCATGGTGGTCGTCAGTGGGCTGCGCGTAGTAGTAGGCACCTCCCGAGTAGTAGTAGTCGTCGTCGACGGTGGCGTCTGGCTCCTGGACTCCAATGTCTGGTCATAGCAAACGGGTATAGGAAAGGGGAAAAGGGGGAGAAAAGCAACCGTGAGTACTCATCCAAAGTACTCGCAAGCAAGGAGCTACACTACATATGTATGCATTGGTATCAAATGGAATAAGGGTATCATATGTGGACTGAACTGCAGAATGCCGGAATAAGAGGGGGATAGCTAGTCCTATCGAAGACTACACTTTTGGTAACCTCCATCTTGCAGCAGGAGAAGAGAGTAGATGGTAAGTTCACCAAGTAGCATCGTGTAGCATAAACCTAACCGATGATCCTCCCCTCGTCGCCCTGTGAGAGAGCGATCACTGGTTATATCTCGCACTTGGAAGGGTGTGTTTTATTAAGTATCCGGTTCTAGTTGTCATAAGGTCAAGGTACAACTCCAAGTCGTCCTGTTACCGAAGATCGCAGCTATTCGAATATATTAACTTCCCTGCAGGGGTGCACCACATAACCCAACACGCTCGATCCCATTTGGTCGGACACACTTTTCTGGGTCATGCTGGGCCTCGGAAGATCAACACGTCGCAGCCCTACCTAGGCACAACAGAGAGGTCAGCACACCGGTCTAAATCCTATGGCGCAGTGTCGCGACCGGTTTTCCGGGTATTAATTTCCAGAAAATGGCCGTTGTGCTCACCAGCCCCAGGATTACAGTTAGCTAATGAGGCACCAACTTGATACAGAAATTCCAAGAAAAAATACAAAATGTGTAGTACAAGACCATTCGGGTCTGTGAGTACAACAATTGGTTTCTAGTGGTCGATGGCCGAAGCGGTTTGTGAGTCATCAGTGTCTATGGGACTCCATTTCCCACAGGAACAGCTGACCAGGTTAACTCCTATCTTCGCGAGGCTGCTATCACCGTTGCTTAGGTCCCGAGGCTGTCATCGCCACGCTCCTCTCCAAGCAAGCAATCTGGCCAAGGCAATAGCCAGGGACAAGCCAGTGAGTACTTTGAATGTACTTGCAAACATTAAGAACACAGGTATAATATAATTGATCAACATACACTGAAATATTCTATGATCACATCGTTAGTCATAAATAAAATCTTGATGCATGCAAGCAGGTTATTTATATGCAACCGGAATATGCAATGACAGAATAGAAATAAAATGCACCGATCGGATGTCTGAAGCGACGTCTCGAAAGGATAGTAAAAGTGAGCATGCCTCAGTCGGGCGTCTTAGCGACACCACGTAAGGGGCTTATAAAGTAAAATAAAATAAGAAGCATGCCACAGTCGGGCGTCTGAGTGACGCCACATAAAGGGCTTATGAGAAAATGAAATAACAAACATGCCTCAGTCGGGTGTCTGAGCGACGCCACATAAAGGGCTTATAAGGTAAATAAATAACAAGCATGCCACAGTCGGGCATCTCAGCGACACCACATAAAGGGCTTATGAATAAAAAAACAAGCACGCCACAGTCGGGCGTCTCAGCGACACCACATAAAGGGCTTGTAAGTAAATGAAATAATGAACCTGCCACAGTCGGGCATCTGAGCGACGCCACATAAAGGGCTTATATATATATATAAACATAATCATAGTGAATATCCAGGAGGTGGTACCGTCCCAGGGATATTCATTATTTCAAACAGTGCAAACGGTTAGTCCATAATGATAATAATCATAACCATCATATATCACAAGTCATAATCAATATTCGGGTTTAATAGTTTCTCCTCCGAAGACCGACACTTGACCCATCCCAGACTATAGTCCTTAACCATGGACACGGCTATTCGAATAGGTTTAACATCTCTGCAGAGGGTGTACTCTTTACCCACGAGTAATGGATTTCTTTAGTTCATCGGAACTAATTCCGTCTACGGTCTTTTAGTTGAAAACACGCCTGACTTGCACACACCAACTTAACTTTACTCGTGTCTGGAATCACCCATGACACCTGTTAAGCAAAACTCTAAGTGGGGAGGCTGCAACCTCGCGTAGCATGGGATCAAATTTCTATCGCGCGCTCTAAGGGGTGCCCCCCTCTCGGTCCCAACCGGATACACCCATGCCCCCAGACCAGGTGGCATGCCTACCGGCTACAACCGGTATCTTCCACCATGGCCTCTCTGTACGGTGTGTGCCAAGACAAGGGTTAACAACTTACTGAACCATACCCCACCACTGGTAGAAAAAGGGCCTTTAGTCCCGGTTTGTAAGGGCCTTTAGTCCCGGTTCTGGAACCGGGACTAAAGGGTCGGTACTAATGCCCTGACCCTTTAGTCCCGGTTCAATCCAGAACCGGGACTAAAGGCCCTCCACGTGGCCGGTCCACCTTTAGTCCCGGTACTAAAGGAAATTTTCTGATTTTTTTTTGAAATTTTTTTTGAAATTTTTTTTTGAAATTTTTTTATTTTCAAATTTCTGAATTATTTTAACCTCTAATCTCTAATCACCCCTCATCACTGCTCAATTTAATCTCTAATCACCCCTCATCATTCCAAATTATCTAACTTCCCGAACGGTCACCCATCCTCTCACTACTCCATCCTGAGCACGCTTAACTTCCGGGTTCTATTCTTCCTCGTTTCCAAGTCTGCACTTGTTGTTTTCCTGACAATAGTAAGATGTCAATCCTATTAACCCTCAGGAATTTAGCTTGAGCATGAAGTCACATATTTCACTGTTTGAGTTTAAAACTATTTTTCTAAAAAACAATAATTTTTTAGTAACACTAATATTTCTTGAATAAGTAGTTTGACCATTGTTTGACCACAGTTTGACCATAGTTTGACCAGATTTGACCAAAATTCAAAAAAGGTGAAATAATTATTTAATAACACTAATATTCTTGAATAATTATTTAGTAACACTAATACTTCTTGAATAAGTAGTTTGACCATAGTTTGACCAGATTTACTGAAAATTTAAAAAAACTGAAATTTGAGCATAACTTTTTTCCTTTTGGAATTTGAGGATTCTACAAATTTGCAAATAGGCCGTAGGCTGTCTCCATCGGATGTAACTTTTCGAGTAGATGATTTTTCATATAAAAAACTTTTTAATCCGAGTTCGTATGCAAAAGTTATGCCCATTTTACAAATTCCAGAGAGATTTTGTAAATAAAGTCGAAATTCATATTTGTAAATTTTCCCAACAACTAGACCACATATCACATGGAAAACTTATTTTATTTTATTTTTATTGACATTTCCATCATTTTCTTTTGTTTTTTCTAAAACTGAAAAGGCGGTCCACAGGGGGGGGGAGTTTGAAAATGGGACCTTTAGTACCGGTTCGTGCCATGAACCGGTACTAATGCCTCAAAACCCATTAGTCCCGGTTGGTGGCACCAACCGGGACTAAAGGTCTAACCTTTAGTCCCGGTTGGTGCCACCAACCGGGACCAATGGGCATCGCACCCTTTAGTCCCGGTTCGTGGCACCAACCGGGACTAAAGGGTCCAGGTGAACCGGGACTAATGCCTTAGCCGCACGAACCGGGATAAATGCACCCATTGGTCCCAGTTCTGGACTGAACCGGGACTAATGGGCTTAGCCGGCCTGGACCAAAGCCCCCTTTTCTACTAGTGCACCTACGGTAGGGACCAGTGGCAGTACGAAACAAGTATGGGGGTTACCGGAACAAGACTCGATCTATGGCCGACTCAGGAGGCTTATGAGTTCCCTGCATGACTTGTATATCAAATATATTTCAACCGACGAAATCACCACCCATTATACCTTACTATGCCATACCGGACATAACCGTCCCGACGGAGACCGGCGACAAGCTCACTCCTACCCAAGGCAGAGGCTTTCCCGGATTCCTTTCCGACATGCATGCAAGGCACATGAGGATGATTACCATCACAAGTATATACATTCGCAACAGCAAGGAAAATCACTAATATGCATTCACGCAAATGATCGTATCACCACATAAAATAACGAGTTCTCCGAAATGAGGTGGTGCTATAATCGTATCAACTAACACACCAGAAATATTATGCCAGGGTTCAGAATGCTTGCCTTCAAGGTGTGGAGAGGTGGGGGTGCTCTCCAAAACTTTTGAAAGTTTTCTTCCTCTCTCCAAAATCCTATTTTCAATAAATTTGAATTAACACACAATTTCAAAACAGCACAAAAAAGTTGTTCGAAATTTTTTCAAATAAATATGATAAAAAACTAGACAAAAATTTAAAGAGGACAGAAAAAGAATCAATCAAAAATCATTTTCTGTTTAAAAGTTATAAGAGTTTTAATCTAGGGACTCATCTGTAATGAAACAGAAAGTTCCCAGGGGCTAACTTATAAAAACAGAAAACGCTTCGATTGAGAGTACGCCGGCCCAGAGGGGAGACGCATTTTGGCAGAAGACGTTTTCAGAAAACGGTTCGTTTAAAAGATCAGAGAGGCTGACAGGCGGGTCCCGCCCGTCAGGTTTGAAATTTCAAAAGAGGCGGCAGAGCTCGACGGTGCCTGAGAGCCGCGGTGGTCGCCGGCGGCGATCCACGGCGAGGCAGGGGGATCAGAGGTTACCAACGTGTTCACCGTGTCCTTCCGCGTCGGTGGGTGGTGGTGGTGGTCGCCGGCGAGCACCACGTCGACGGCAGCCCTTGCTCCGGCGGACGGTGGTTCGGGCGTTGATGGAGCTCGCCGAGGAGGGCTGCAAGGATCGAATTGAAGTGGAGGTTAGCTCTCTGGTTGCTCGAGGAGGTTACTGATGAAGTTTGGGCGCCGGGGATGGTCTCACCGGAGTGAATCAAGACGGAGGCCCAGGCGGAACGGGGCGGCCGGAGTCGGGGAAGAAGGGCCCCTCGAGGCTCCTCCAGTGGCCAGGCAGGGTCTAGTGAGATGGTGGAGCTGTGCGGGGGCGAGAGCAGGCTCGGGGGTGCTATATATAGCCGGCCCGAGTCGGTTGCCGCGAACGGATAAGTCCGGCGAGGTGATTACGGCGGTGCCGTGGTTGCACGGGAGGGTTTTGAGGTTGAGCGTCCTCGTGGGCGTTCCCTGGTTCCGTTTAGGTGCTAACCGCGTCGGGATTTGGTTGCTTAGGGGAGTTCGACGGAACGGGGCGACGCGGGTCCGTCGGCGGTAGGGAGCATGCTCTGTGCGTGTCGCGCCACGGCGACGGTGCCGCATGCGTGCGCTGGCAAGGAGATGGCCACGCGGAGCTACCAGGAGGATTGGGCGGCGCCGAACGGCGTTGAGCCGCCGTTCTGCTCCCTGTCGGCCGCTACGGTGGTTCGGCCGCAGCAAGACACGCCGGCGCAGGCGGGCCAGGGTGCCACCGACGCCAGGAAGGCGCCAAGCGCGCGTGTGGAGCTCCGGACAAGCAGGCCAGGCGGCGAGCAACGTGCCAAGGGCACTGTGGACATGTGACTGAATCTCTGACGGAGAACGACACTGCAAATTCTGAATTTACTGAACATGAACAAAAACAGTGCACGCCAAGTGTTCGACAGAATGATTCTGGCCTCTAGGGATTTTTCCTTGAGCTGATTTTTGGTGGAGTGGTCTCTCATTGCAACTAGAGGTTGCCTGAATTTTGGTAGAATTTTTGGAGAAGAGAAGATATGAATTTCACCAAATTTGACAAATCTGGTCCAAACTTGCAGAGGCTGAAACTTGAAATTTTTGAAAAAGAAGAAGAGTGGATCTTGATGGTTCTAGGTTGTGGGTGCTAAGGACTATCCAGAGGAGTTGGTTTGAGATCAAAACTCAAAGGAAATTAGGTACTTGCTTTGCAAATCACCTAGGCTTAAAATAATTGACAGAATTGTTTTGGGGAATAGAATAAATGAAATAAAATCCAAAAATGGGTTGGACTTGTTGGAACAGAATGAAAATGAGGTTGATTCACTCAAAAATTTCAAATAACATCATTGGGTTTTTGCATAAAGTTGAATCATAAGCTACTACCAACATCCCATAATTTTGGTGGAGGCTAGAAAGAAATATTTAAATGAGTTGTAGTGAAAAATTGCACTCTGGACCAGAGAATAAAAATTGATGCAGAGCTCAAAATATTACAAGAATAAAATATATATTTGCATAAAAGTGATTTAAAAACATCACATGACATCTCCAAATTTTGGTTGGAATTTTAAGTGAATTTATCAAATGGTTGTAGTTCAAATATGGCCATATAACCTTGGAAAACCATTTTTCAAGAAAATAAAGATGAAGCAAATTAATTATGTAATTTGTTCTACTAATAAAAGAAAAGTTTTTCTTGAGATGTTAAACAAGTCCAAAAACATATTTGAAAAGTTTTCACTTTGGGGAAAAACTCCATAATAACAAGGGAGAAAAAGTTCAAAAATAAAAAGGGAGCCCAGAAAATAAAAGTTTTAATTTCCTGGCAAAATTTTAATTAATAAAACAAGGTCAAAAATTTGGGGTGTCACACGCAGGGGTCTGGGCCCATCGCCCTTTGCACACCTGCGCGTTGCGAACGCGGCCGGAAGCAGACCTAGCCTAGCAGGCGTTCCAGTCCAATCCGGCGCGCGCCGCTCAGTCTGTCACATCCCTAGCTTCTAGCATTGCACTAGGGTAACTTCATGTGTGCATCATGTTTAAACTTTGAAAGAAACTTGAAATGGGGATTGCCTAAACCCTAGCATTAAAGGAATTCACTAGGTTCAACCAAAATATTTCCAGTAAATCCAAATGGCTTTAAAAAATGTTCATCATTCTTGGAAAAAGCTGGAAACAATAACCAGAGGTGATGCACATTTTTGCATGACATATTTGGGCATTTAAATGCTAGTAAATATTTTAAATGCCCAAGTAATCCTAAACTGAAATGTTCCATGTTGGGTATATTCTATACAGTGGGCATGTTCAGTTTGGTGATTTTTGGAAGGGTCTAGGTATTTTTAGAAAAGCCACAAAGATTACAGAAAAATAGAAAAGAAAAATAAAGAGAGAGAGAGAGAAACCCACCTGGGCCTCACCTGTGCTGGCCCAGCCCACCTGGCTTGTGCCAGTCGTCACCCACCTCTGCCAGTAGGCAGAGGCGTGTCACCGACGCGCGCACTCGCGGCCACCTCCTGCTTCCACCTCCTGCTGCCTCCCCGTCCCCATTCGAGCGCCACGAAGAAGCCCAACCCCCCTGCACCTCACCCCTCTCTCCCCCTCGTCTCCCTCACCCTCTCCCGCGATGGTTGAGCACCATCCTTGCCGCCGTTCGCCGTAGTCGTCACCAGAGCCACCCCCTCGCCCCTCTAACGTGCCCATGAGCTCCGCCTCCATCGTCTACGCCTCCTCGACGACTCACGCGACGCCGGACGCCTCCAAGCACCGACCCTGACGCCTTCTTGTTCCTCGGTCCGCCGAGATCGCCGGCGACCGTGTGCCCTCCTCGACACGTCCCCGCGCCTGCCGACCCCTCCGTTAGCCTCTCTGTGAGCTTCCGCGTCGAACCCGTCTCCTCCCTCTCTCAATTATGCTCTCTAGCTCTGTTGCCCATCTCCGCCGAAGCTTGCTGCCGCCGCAAATGTCGCCGTCGTTGTTAAGGCCGGCCAACGCCACGTATGAGCACCCGGTCGAGTCCCTGCTGCCCCGTAGCTTCCGCCCGTGCACTTCGTTCGCTCTAAATCGAGCTGTAGCCCCGCACCCGCAACCAGCCGAGCTCCGGCCGCCGCCCAGCTCAATGCCGTCGCTGCCACCGGCCACCCCAGCTTGCCCCGCGTGCTCCAGAAGATGCGCCGCGCGTCCAGCTCGCCGTAGCCGCAAACCACGCGTGAAACGGTGCTCCGTACCACCGTCCTGAGCAACTCCGGTGAGTTCCGGCCGTTGCTGTGGTCGCCGGCGTCGACCGCTGATGTGGCAGATTATATTAGTACTAATTATGTTATTAGTCTAACCCAATGACACTGACAGCTGAGCCCCACTGTCTAATTAAACTTAGTTTACTTTCTGTTTAAGTTTTACTAACCACGGTGGGCCCACGCGTCAGCTTTGACCATGCTGACGAGGCAGTTGACTGGGCCCACACGTCAGCGACCCTAACCAACACTGGTTCACTGACTAGTGGACCCCACTGGTCAGGTTTGACCCGGGGCAGCCCTGTTGACCTGCTGAGGTCAGCATGATGTAATGCTGATGCAATAATGTAATTTCTGGATTTATTTTCATTCAGGAAATTCCAGAAAATTGCCTAAACTTCTAAAAATCATAGAAAATCAACCGTAACTCCAAATGAAATAAATTATATACGAAAAATTATCAGAAAAATTCAAGGAATCCATCTGTACCATTTTCATGCATGTTTGAGAAAGTTATCCTCACTGTTTAGGGTGAAACATGATTAGGGCAAATTTCATAATAGGTTTGGAGTTGGAATTTGATATAGTTTTGAATTCCACTTCAATTTAAATGACTTTCTGTTGCATTAGCCCAAATCACAACATATTGCCATGTCATGATCATGCATCATATTGTTGCATTGAATTGATTGTATTCTTCCTTGTTTGCTTGTAATTGCCCCCTCTTAGTAGACGTTGTTTCCGACGAAGTGATCGATGACACCGATGAAGAGCTATTCTATCTTCAAAAGTGCCAGGCAAGCAAAAACCCCTTGTTCATTCCGATACAATCCCACTCTCTCGCTCCTGCTCTCTTTTACTGCATTAGGACAACAATGATTTAACTGTTACATGCTGCGGTAGTTGAACCCCTTTCCTTTGCATGACCTGTCATTGCCACAGTAAATAGGTGAAACCCACTAGCATGAGTAGGAGTTGTTTGAGCCCTAATGTGCCTACTCATTCAATTTTTGTTTGTCATGCCTGCTACTGCTTAGAGTTGAGTCAGGTCTGATTCATCGGGGATGAATCGGAGGTGTGTGAACATGTCCTACTATGTGTGAGCTAAGTGTGTGAACACGATTTGGTAAAGGTAGCGGTGAGAGGCCATGTAGGAGTACATGGTGGGTTGTCTCATTGAAACCGTTCTTAGGAACTGAGTTCTGTGTTTGTGAGCCATGACCAGCTACTACCACGCATTGGGCCCGAAACCAATGGACCCTCTCGAGTTATTAACTGCCCTTGTCCTCTGTCCAGGAGTTGCAACTAGTTTCTGGTGTTTGTAGGATATGTGTTGGCGGACGTGCGTAGAGCTGACCCTAGGGGTGGGCTATGATGCGGTAGATACACCGTGGCACGGTGTACCGGGCGCCCGTTTGGTGTCTCGGGAACCCTGCACACATCGTTTGGGGTTGTGAGAGAAACTCCGGCCAGATCTCCTCGCGGATGGAACCCGAATAGGCGATAAACCTGGACTAGAGACTTGTGTGGTTAGTCAGGTCGTGGCCGACTCCCTCACCAGGCTTCCGCTTGAAGGTTGCCGAGATACACGACGTGTACATGGTGGTAAGTGGCGAGAGTGTGTGTGAAGAAGTACACCCCTGCAGGGTTATAAATGATCTATTCGAATAGCCATGTCCGCGGTAAAGGACTTTTGGTTGCCTATAACAGTTCATAGACAAGTGAAAGTGGATACTCTAAAACTCGCAAGATAAGTGTGAGTGCTATGGATGGCCTTCTCGTAGGGAGACGGGAGCGGATCCATAGTGGTGTATTGAATGGTGAATATGTGGACTCATGTGCGCCACCTCAAAAGAATTGCTTGCAATCGTAGTTCAGGTTAGCCACTGAGTCAAAGCTGGCTTGCTGCAGTCAAACTCCACCACCACCCCTTGTTGATACCGATGCATATGTAGCTAGTTCTGATGTAAGTCTTGCTGAGTACCATTGTACTCACGTTTGCTTAATTTATGTTTTGTAGAGAGATTTCAGTCTCGCTAGTAGTTCCGCGTGGACATCGACGTTTAGCTTGATACCTCAGCTACGATCTTGTGCCCTCGGCAGGATCTGGTAGATAGTCAGGCTTCTCAACCTTTTTCATTTATAGATGTCTGTACTCAGATATGTTAAGCTTCCGCATGTGCTTTGGTTTGTATGCTCTGAATGTTGGGTCATGAGAACCATGTTTGTATTTCTGGCTCCTCGGAGCCTAATGAATAAATACTTGAGTCGTAGAGTTATGTTGTGATGCCATGTTGTATTTACACATATCAAGCATATTGTGTGTATGATTGAAATGCTTGGTATGTGTGGGATCCGACAATCTAGTTGTTTATATTTGGCAGCCTCTCTTATGGGGAAATGTAGTCTTGTGGTTCCATGAGCCATAGTAGTCCGCTACAGCCCGGTTCACCGGAGTCCTGCTAGCCCAGCACTACTGCTCAAGACACTTGACTGGCCAGCATGTGTTTCATTTCGTTCTTGTGTCTGTCCCTTTGGGGAAATGTCACGCGGTGACCTCCGGAGTCCTACCTAGCCTGCTACAGCCCGGGTTACCGAAGTCCTGTTAGCCCAGTGGTACAGCCCGGATTCACACGCTGTTGACCGACATGTTCGAAGTTGATTCATGTATGCCTGTCCCCATGGGATAGTGCCGCTTTGGGTTCACGACTAGCCATGTCGCCTCGGGTTCTCTGTCATATGGATGCTAGCGACACTATCATATACGTGAGCCAAAAGGGCGCAAACGGTCCCGGGCCATGGTAAGGCGACACCCGTGCGAATACCGTGTGTGAGGCCGCAAAGTGATATGAGGTGTTACCAGCTAGATCGATGTGACTTGGAATCGGGGTCCTAACACAGTCGCTGACATCACGAAGGCTTCGGCTGATACCACGACATCGAGTGCCCATAACTGTCCCCGCGTAGATGGTTAGTGTATAAAGGCCAGTAGCCAGACTCAGATCAAATACCAAGATCTCTTTAAACATGTTATCTTGAAATAACCGCGAACGCTGACCAGGGCCAGGCCCACCTCTCTCCTAGGTGGTCTCAACCTGCCCTGTCGCTTCGCCACAAAGATCCACTCAGAGGGCCGTCGGGACAAACGTCATTTCGTACCCAATCCGTGAATCACTCGCAGGTACTCCTACGAGCCGACCCGTCTTTAGTCACCACAGGTATCATATTTTATGTATAAGTATATACCCGTGAGAACCTCCCGAGTGATCACGGCCCGATAGTATAGCATGGTAGACGGACAAGAATGCATGGCCATTGATGATAAACTAGCATCCTATACTAAGCATTAGGATTGCAGGTAAAGGTAACAACAGTAGTAGCAAGGACAGGCTATGGATCAGGATAGGATTAATGAAAAGCAGTAACATGCTACACTACTCTAATGCAAGAAGTATAGAGAGTAGAGTAGGCGATATCTGGTGATCAAGGGGGGGGGCTTGACTGGTTGCTCTTGCAAGAGAGAGGGGTCGTCAACACCGTAGTCGTACTGGGTAGCAGCGGCATCGGTCTCGGTGTCTAGCGAGAGAAGAGGGGGAAGAAACAATAAATATAATGCAAACAAATGAATGACGATGCATGACATGACAAAGCGTGATGCTAGGTGTGCCCTAACGCGGTACGAGGTGGTACCGGTGAAGGGGGGAAACATCCGAGAAATTATCCCCGGTATTTCGCGTTTTCCGACAGATGAACCGGAGATGGGAAAGTTGCATATTCGATAGGTTAGGGATGCGTGGCAGACGAACGGGCTGCGTATCCAGGTTCGTCTCGACGTTCTGAGCAACTTTCATGTTGAAAATAATTTAATCCGAGTTACGGATTAAAAGATATGATTTTCTAAAGATTTTAATAATTTCTAGAGTTATTTTTAATTCGAAAATAATTGCTAAATTGCTAGGCTCACCCAGCACAGTGTACACAAAAGTGTACCCAGTGGCTGACATGTGGGCCAGAGGGACCCAGTTGACCAGTCAACGTTTGACTGGTCAACGGGGGTGGGACCCCATGTCATTGACTGACTACTAATTAAAAATTAATTAGGTTAGTTAAATAATTAGGTTTATTAATCACGATTGATTAAGTCAATTAATTAATATTTTTATTTTTTAATTACTTTTTTAATTATATATATATATATATTAAAAAATCATTATGGGGTGGCCCCCCTGTCATTGGCCCTAGGGGCCAAAACGGGCATGGGCGCGGCGTGCGGTTGCCCGTAGGGGGGTGCGGTGGGGCGAGGCCATCGGGTGACGGCCAGCGTGCGCCGGCGAGTCCTCGGCGGGGCGGGGCCGTAGCGTAGCGGGCGGTCGCCGGAGGAGCCCAGAGGCTGTGCAGGGGCGGCGGGGCGCCAGCGGGCGTGCGACTAGGCGACGAGTGGCGGCGTGCGGCGGCTCGGCAGAGCAGCAGAGCGGCAGCGGAGGCGGGGAGTGAGGCGAGGGGCAGTGGGGAGCGGCGCGGCCGCTGGAGAAGGAGGGGAGGGCGCCGGGGCCGAGGTGGGACGGCGGGGTAGCGGCGACACGGGGCTGGGCGCGGTCACGGTCGCGGTGACCGAGCGCATACCCTGCACGCGGCCAGAGCGGGAGAGGGCGGAGCTGCACGGGCATAGTGGGGCGCCGGTGAGCCAAACGGGGTCGAGCGGGCGCGGCCAGAGCTGCGAGCTGCGAGGAGGGAAGGCGCGCGGTAGTCGGGACAGCGCGCAGCTACGGTGGGGAGCGCGACGAGCGTGTGGCCACAGGAGAGGAGAAGGCTAGGGGAAAACAGGGGCGCGGCAGCGGCGGGCGCGTGCAGGCAGACGGAGGCGATGACGCCGGCGGGCAGAGGCGGCCAGCGGGCGAGACGAAGTAGCGGGCAGCCACGGTGCACGCGCGGGTGCAGTCCAGGGCGGAGAGAGGAGGGGCGCTCACGAGGGGGAGGTAGGGTCCGGGGCAACGGTGCTCGAGGTGGGTGTCGGGGATGCGGTCGACGACGAAGAGGAAGGCGAGGCGAGGGAGGCCCGGCGAGGCGGCGTCGGCTCCGGGCGCGGTTGTCTCCTCCCGATCCAATCGGTGGAGAGGGAGAGGATATTTTGCGGGGGGGGGGGGGGAGTGGGGTGGTTGGATTAGGTTACGGGGCGGAAGGGGGATAAGGGAGTGGGGCGCTGTGGGCTGGCCTAGCGGGTCATGGCCCAGTTGGGCCGGTGGCCTGCTGGGCCGGAGCCCCGGGGGGGTTTCCTTTCCTCTCTTTTTTATTTGTTTTCGTCTTTTGTATTTTCTTTCTTTTATTTATGTTCTTTTCTGTTTTCTTTTAACTTCCAATTTATTTTAACTCTATATAATAAATAATTAGTGCCTAAATTAGTGTTGTAAATTAAGCCTCTGCCATAAAATCTTGACTTCCAAATAAATTAGTTTAGGATTTTATAAAATACAAAAGTCATTTACTTTATTGTTTTAGCCACTGGGTTAATTACTTTTGAGCATTTAAACATGTTTTAAAGGTTTGGTTTCTCCACCAATATTTATTATGAATTACTTGCTACATTTAGAACATTTTAGTTTTGACTTTTGTAAACTCTTCTAGTTTAACTTTATTTCAAATTTAAATTTGAACGAGTTTTGAATCATCGCGAGATTAGCAACAGTAATCGTGGTGACGTGGCAACATTAGTAGAGGGTTACTGTAGCTTAATTATCCGGGCGTCACACGCGGGGCGGCGGGGCGCCAGCGAACGGGCGCGGAGTGGCACAGGGAGAAGCGGGCAGCAGCGCGCGCGAACGGGCGGCGGCGCTGGGCCTGCGGGGGCCGGACACGGGCCTGGTGGGCCGCGGCGGGCGCGTGGCGGCGGAGGCTGAGGTGGCGGAGCCTGATTGGGCGAGGGCGAGGGCGGACACGTCCGGTCGCCGGGCGGACATGTCCGGCGGCGCGAGGAAGAGGAAGGCTAGGGTTTCATCCGTGAATTTTGGTGGGGAGGTGCAAATATATAGGTAGAGGGAGCTAGGAGAGTCCAAATGAGGAGCGGTTTTCGACCACGCGATCGTGATCGAGCGACCAAGAGGATGGAGGGGTTTGGATGGGTTATTGGGCCATTTTGGAGGGGTTTTGGGCTGCAACACACACGAGGCCTATACGGTTCCCCGGTTAACCATTGGAGTATCAAACGGACTCCAAATGGCACGAAACTTGACAGGCGGTCTACCGGTGGTGTACCAAGGCTGCTTGGAAAATCTCGGTCCATTCTGAGGATGTTTAACACCTGCACATGAAAAGAGGCAAAAGGGGGGCACCTGAGGACATAGGAGAGTCGGATTGCAAAACGGACAACGGGGGAAATGCTCGGATGCATGAGACGAACACGTATGCAAATGTGATGCACATGATGACATGATATGAGATGCATGACATTGGCAAAATGCAAAACAAAGACAGAACCCAACCACGAGGGGAAATTCATATCGCATCTCCGGCAAAGGCAAGAGTCAGAGTTACAAATATGGAAAGTTGTATCCGGGGCGTTACAACACTCCACCACTACGCGAGGATCTCGTCCCGAGATCTAGGATGGCACTGGAGGGAAAAGGAAGAGGAAGATAAGAGGTAAAGCTAAGTTGCTTCTTTGACAAACGAGTGAAACCAATGAAACTTGAGATGTTGAACAAATTGAAAAAAAGAATGCAACGGAGATGAACGAAGTTGAATGCACTCCGTTAGGAAAGAGGAACCAGGAAGAACAAATTCGAGCAGCACACCGGTTGAAAAGTGATATGAAACTTGATAATATGAAAAGAACTTGAGCAGAGGGCACAACACTCCGGTTAAATGGATAAGCACGAAAAGAACACGATCCTCACAATTCGAGATGATGAGAGAAGAGAGCAACATCACGAAGCCTCCGGAAGAAAGAATAGAATATAGATCATTGGAAGGAAAGAATGGAGAAGAAAATGCCAACTTCTGCCACAAATGAGTTTGGAAAGCACCCTTCCAAGAAGTTTATAACGGAGTTGTTGGAAAACCAACAACGAAACGCATAAACTTGTAGTGGGCTTATGGAAAATATCTCAAAACTATGAGGTGAAATTCTGCCACTAACGGAAATAATAGATTGGATTGATATGAACAAGGAGACGAGAAACTTATTTCACCGGGAGGATAAATAAAGAACTTGGGTCATTTATAGACACCATAAATTGCAACAATCCTTAGGGAAGGCTTTAGGTGAAATATAACCCAAGATAACTCCAATGAAGAGATTGGTGGATTTAAAATATCTTATTCTTAACAACATGTGAATCATGAAACACGAAAGAAATTACCAAGAATGACATAACACCACCTCAAAAGATGAGATATGAAAGAATTGCGCTTCGGAATGCAAGATGAAGAATAAATGAAGTATAGCTTGGCGGATCTTAGCTTCGAGAAAAAACTTGAAGAACAAAAAAAGAAATGAAAATAATCCTTGACGAACCACGATGTAGAGCCTCCATGAATAACTCTTGTAATGAAAAAGATGATTGAAAGAAGGAGAAGTTGAAAACACAAGGTAAAGCCTTGTGATGATTTAGATAAATCTCCGTGGTGATATAATTGCGAGAGCTTGGAACTCTTGGAAAAGAAAAAGATAAGTCATCTCGAACCGAGAATGTGATATGATCAACCACTCCGAAAAGTAGGAATTTAATTTACTCAATGAAACAAGAATAAGAATTACATTATGTGGGTGAACCGGTGCTTGGGTACTTCCCTTCCTTGGACAAGCATCCCACTTATGATTAACCCCCTCGCAAGCATCCGCAACTATGAAAGAAGAATTAAGGTAAACCTAACTGTCGTGGAGTTGACACGACAGATGTCCTAGAGCAAGGACTTAGTCGTAGGGCCATCGCACTAGGAAGCTTAAAGGGGTTAATTGGGACAAAGGACACAAGAGAGTTTTTACACTCTAGTTCGGCCCCTTACGATGAAGGTAAAAGCCTACGTCTAGTTGGGATTGGTATTGCTGAAGTTTCGATCTCCAAGGGGCTCAACTCGCCGGCTTGGTTATCGATTTGGTTATTTCTTGCCTTAAACCGCCACCGGGTCGTCCCCTTATATACATGGGTTGACGCCTGGTGTCCTATAGAGTCCCGGCCGGCTCATAATCGTGTCCGGCTCGGTGACTTCCTTTACATGCCTTTCTTTACAAGTCTTTCCTTACATACGGCGGTTTACAATATCGGGCCTTAAGCCGGCCCCAGGCCTTTGGGCCTTCTATATGTTTAATAAACTATCATCTTGAATGTTTATTGGGCTTCTTATGTAACCCGCCATTAGGGCTGACCCGGCCCCTCCTGGGCGGGTCATACTGGTAGTAATATCCCCAACATTAGGCCCCAAGTTGACTTTGAACTTTGTTCTTTGTCAATCTTCAATACTTAGATGAAATCCATCTTCTTCTGTGTGAAAAACTCTGTAACCCGCCGTGATGTCATCTTTTGAAAACACAAAAAACTTTCATGACAACATTTTCCAACGGACCTTTTATCTTTAGTGCTTCCTGAGAATCGAGGCGTCTATATAGATGGATAACCATTATTTGGTTCTCCCTTGATTTTCGCGCCCGTCTGTCCGCATCTTGTCCTTATAAATAGGCTTGCCCCGGCCTTCTCATTCTTCTCTCTCTCTCTTCTTCTTCCTGTCGCTGCCTCCCTGCTTCTCAAGCTCCGCCGCCGCCGTAGCACGCACTGTTGCCCTCAACATCGGCCGCTGCACCACCCTGAGTTCGTCCAGAGAGACGCGGCAACTCTTCGCAGTAGATCTACATCTCGTAAGTTCCTTCTTTCTCACGCATCTAGATCTGTATTAGGGTTGAGAGTTCATCAGTGTTCTTCGCTTGTTCATCACGAATCTTCTTGTAGTTCTTCTTTCGCAACTTTTTCTGATCCAAAACAGAAATATAACTCGTGCGGTAGTTGTTTTGCGTCCATTTTTGATATCAGTGGATCCCTTTTTCCTGTATAGATGCTTCATTATAGCTGATGAACTCATTTGTACTGGATTTTTAGGTCTAGAATATTTTCTTTTTGGGATAGCCATTTGATCCAAAATAATAATGATAGCTTGGTGAAACTTGTTTACGCCAAGACTTAGCTGGATTCGCTTTCTGAAAGAATCTGTAGTCATGGCGGCTTACCGCTCCAGCTTTCTTTTCCTTATATGTCATTAGCCCTTAGTTAAGCCGCCGTTACTTGTTTTACATCTTCATCCTTTAACTATTAATTTTGCCGTAAACTGAACCGACATGTTTTTTTTTTCTTTTTCACTTCCTTGCACATCATGCCGTCAAAGACACCCACCATCTATAATTGGGTCCCCTCAACCATAATCGAGGATCTTTTAAAAGAGTTTTTCCTCATTGGGTTTCTGCCATCAAAAAGCATCATGTCTTATCATGCTCCTGACTCGGAAGAAGAATGACCCAATCCAAAAGACGGCGAAGTGATCGTCTTTACTGACCACATGAACCGTGGCTTCTCACCGCCCGGTTCAAAGTTTTTCAGAGAAGTTCTTCACTTTTTCAAACTCCATCCTCAGGACATTGGCCCCAATTCCATATCCAATATTTGTAACTTCCAAGTGCTCTGTGAGGTATATCTTCAGCAAGAGCCGACTGTGGAACTGTTTAGAGAATACTTCTATTTGAACTGGCAGAATGAGTGCACCAACGGCCTTAGCTTAGAGCTTGGAGGCATCTCAATTCAGCGCCGACAGCGTGCTGTCTTCCCTCTCATAGTTTTACCAAGTCACCCAAAGGACTGGAACCAAACTTGGTTTTACTGTTAGGACATCTCACCAGCCAACGAGAAGCCACTGCCGGGTTACCGACCTGATCGTCTTGACTCCAAGTTCGCACTGCCAGATAAACTTACCATTGCTGAACTCAAGAGGCTGCTTCCATCTATCAGAAGAATCAACGCTTTGTTGGGGAACAGTTTAACCAGAGTTGATCTGACCCGCTGCTGGATCTCATGGCGGGTTATTCCATTAAGCCATCGTTCAAAATTGATGTATGAATATGGTGGAGGCCCGGACGACTCTCTTCGTCATACCCGGTTCAACTAACCGAAGAAGACATTGTCTCAATGTCAAACCTTTTGGTGAACGGGAAGTATGAAGACTGCAGTATTGTTGGGTTAAATCCCTTCTGTAAACTTACCCCGGTACCAGAAGTAAGGATATTCTGATCTTTTTTCCTTTGTATTTTGCCCAGTCGTGTTGTTTAGCATTGATCCTCTCTCTTGCCTTTGTAGGCCAATTCTGACTTTTGGAAAGTGAAATATGACCATGAAGCTGCCAAGAAGGTGAAAATTGCCGCCATGAATGCCAAGAAAACAACCCGGAGATTGAAGAAGAAAAAGAAGACCACTGCTGAAGATTTGATGAAACTTGATGACACATCTGACTCGGAGGTAGCCCTTGATTCCCTTGGCCAATTTTTTAACAATCTTATTGACACTGATCCTTACCAGGATGACACTAGGGCCAATCAGGCCGGGGAAGCTGAGGTAACTATTATTTCCTCCGACTAAGAGCCCTTACCAAGGCACAAAGTTCGACGAATGATCCGTAAAGTAAGGTTTTCTAACCCTTTAGCTCACTTGGATCCCAACTTTCATTTGAAAAAGCAACAACATGAAAGCCGCCATGAAGCTGGGTTTGAAGATGAACCGGCTATCGTCCTTTAACAAACTCCTCAGAAACGTCCAAATGAGGTTTACTGACCTCTATCTTTAACTCTTCTTAATGGATCCTTCTCCTTGTATTTCTGTGAACTCTTTTTTATTCTTTCAGGAGGTGTCTCGTTCCTCTGGGGACTCTTCGCAAACTCAATTACTGGCTTTCAAGACTGCTCCTGGGTAATCAGTAATCCTCCTTTCTTTTGGGTTTGTTCAGATTTATCTATATACTTACATTCCTGCAACATTTTTTCTTAGCGGCCAAGCTAAATCAAAAAAGGCGAAGGCAGCAAAACCGGCGGAAGACCCGCCAGTGCTGGCATCTGACCCGGCTAGGCCGCCTTCTCCATTAACTGACGCTCCAGAAGACCCGCCTATTATCAATGAGGCAAATCCTCCGGAGCCCTCTTTTGACGAAGCCACTATGAATCCTTCTACAGCTGGACCGTCAAGCTCAACCGACCCGCCGTCTCCACCTGCTCAAGATGTTGAAATTACTGGGAGCCGCTTTGTTGAGCCGGGGAACCCAACAGTGTTGGCTCGGTGCACAGCAAAGCAAGAGGCATTGTAGAGGCAAAAGGTTCGCTTTGACGTTGCCAACTATGAACGTCTCAATGCCAGTGACATTTTATCCGGCTATCTCAGTCATGTACACTCCAGTCGCGAGTCTGAGATCGAGATGGTCAAGCAGCTTCAGTTGAAGTATGAGGTACGTTGTTTCCAGTTTACTAGTATTCCTTCAACCCCCAAGTCTTCAGATTATAAGAGAAACAAAATAACCTGTAGACTTAAAATATAGGCCAAGATTTTTACCTCTAAATCTTTGCTTGATATTGATAGAACAAAACTTCACCTATAGACCCCAAGGACCGGTTCATTTTGATCATTAATGAATCGGTACTTTAGAATTTAAAATCGTCTTCAAAGTACTTAACACTCCGGCTTAACCTTGATAATCTTGATAAACTTTGTAAGGGACTTGGGACTTTAAATATGTTTGTAGAGTCGTAAAAATTTGATTTGGCATACATTAGCCCCCAAGTGTCAAGTGGTTTATTCGTAAAGTACTTGAGACTTGAATCTTGAATTTGGATATTTGAATTTGAAACCAAGTCTTGACTCATCTGAACGTTTCACAGAATGCCTTATCTGAATTGAACTCTCAATTGACTGACGCAAAGACTCGGCTAGCAAGACAGGAGACAGAAATCAAGTCTTCTAACTCCAAACTGCAAATAAGCCTCTCTGCAACGGAAAATTTGAAGACTAGCTTTGCTGTCAAAGAGAAAACTTGGGAAAAGGAAAAAAACACTTCTGATCCAACGAGCTGAAACAGCCGAAATAGCTCTGAAAGAGATTTCAACAGAACTGAATGGTTTGAAAGGGCGGGTGTCTCAGATGGTAGCTGCTATCTTTGGTACGTTGCCTGACTTGACCTTTTGTGTGTTTTTCGCCAAACCGAAGTATAATCCGCCAACTTACTGTGTGTAAAATTTATGCAGGTCCTCGAAGCAAGAATCTGAGCCAAGACCCGTTGATTAAACTGAAGGCAGTATATAGTTTGGTAGAACAATTGTATATTGGCGCACAACGGGCTCTGGCTGCCATCTCTCCTGCTAATCAAGGTCCCAACTGGCTCAGCGATGTCCTGAAGAAGCTGTCTATCCTTCCTGCCAGATTCCAAGAAGTAAAACGCTCCTGCGCGTGAGCCGGAGCTTTGACTGCCCTAAGCCGCTCCAAGGCTTGGGTGTTAGACCTAGACCTGGCGGACGTAGCAAGAGGCTATCCAATTGTAAAGGAGGACGGGTCTCCTTTTGATCAGGATGACTTCATGGCTTGTGTACGCAAAGTATGACCTCAGGCGACTAGCCTTGGAGATGACACCAATGTTGACAAGTACCAGTCGGGTTTTGATAGTGAGAATAAGAAGATGGCCACTCCCTCATACAAAGTAACAGATTTGATCCCACTAGTAAGAGAAGATACATTTGCCCCAGAGATTGACCCGGTCGGCCTGATCGATGACGAAGCCGAATTTGTCGCCGTGAATGGCTTTGATTGGTCAAAACCCAATTTCGAGCAGACAGAAGGTGGTGAATCGGCGAGGGAGGGACAATGAGCATCTTCATGGGCTTATAAAGCCTTGTAATAACTTAGTTGTTTAAAACACTGCATGTTTGCTTATGCCATCACGCATAAAATACTTCTATGTGAACCTGTGTTTCCAGATGCCACTGTATGTATTGTTTAATATTTGTCTCTGCAATGCTTGAACTCTGCTCCTGTAAATACAAAGAAAAGACTGGCTTGGCGGTTTAAACAGGTTTAAACACCTAATTTATAGCCAATATATTTACCTTAAGAAAAATCAGAGACAAATATAAATAAAGGATAAGGGTTTAAAACTAACTCTTTAGTTAACGCAGTAGGTAAGTGCGTATAAGTAATAACCATACCTTGTCCCTTTTGATCCTTAAACTGCCGGTTTAAATAACCCGGGTGATGAATTTTATAATTCAACCTTTATGAGAAGCCAATGCTTTTTTTAATGATTACTATAACTTAGTAGGTTGTACC
Organism: Triticum urartu; assembly: GCF_056163025.1. Classification (NCBI taxonomy): domain Eukaryota; kingdom Viridiplantae; phylum Streptophyta; class Magnoliopsida; order Poales; family Poaceae; genus Triticum; species Triticum urartu. The sequence continues at coordinate 482,176,830 of NC_141876.1, read as the reverse complement.
TTTTGAGCCATAAACCGCCGGTGTGAATGACTAGGGCGGTTGTGCTGTCAAATTGTCGAGCCGATGAAGAGGACCAGGCTAATTGTTTGTAATATTGAAACAACAAAAAAGCAAACAATAGATAATAAACATAATTTAATCCTATACTCAAAAAGGTGGGGGTTTCTAATTCGAATACGATCATTAAAACGGACCAAAGGGGTTAAGCTAATGTTCGAATACGACCATATAGCCCCCAGTGGCTTTGGCGTTGCGCCGATCAAGAGGGTACGGACAGCTATGTTCTCTTTGGTTCTAATATGACCTATGTTTGAACAGGAAGCCCCCAAATGACCTTGAGAGGTTTTTAGCGACCCTGATTCGAATACGATCCAAGTCGGACTCAAGAGGGGTTAAGCTATGATTCAGATACGATCAAGAAGCCCCCAAGTGAGATTGGCCTTGAGCCGATCAAGAGGGTTACGACAGCTATGTTCTCTTTGGTTCGAATACGACCTATGTTTGAACAGGAAGCCCCCAAGTGATCATGAGATTTGCAGCTAGATTCGGATACGACCATAAGCCGGAGCAAAAAGGTTAGACTTGATTCAAATATGATCAGCTCCTTAATAATCTTTTGAAAATGAGAAAATACGTATAATCTTTGAAAAAAGAAAAGAGACCGATGGTCTTACTTTATTTCTTATCATGATATATACAATGTGAACGTATGTACATCATGAGAGCCGGTGGCTCAGGTGTAGTATGGCCGAAGTTGAGCAATGTTCCATGGCCGGCGGGTCTCCTCCTCCGACTTACGTGAGTCTGCATGCTCTCGAACGTCAATGAGGTAATATGACCCGTTGTTTAAATTCTTACTGACCACAAAGGGTCCTTCCCAAGGTGGGGATAACTTGTGTGCATCTGAGAGATCCTGGATGAGCCAGAGCACCAAGTCGCCTTCCTGAAAAGTCCTGGACTTAACCCGACGGCTGTGATAACGACGCAGGTCCTGTTGATAAATTGCTGACCGGGCTGCTGCTAAGTCTCTTTCTTCATCCAACAAGTCAAGTGCATCCTGTCTGGCTTGTTCATTATTAGCTTCAACATAAGCCGCCACACGGGGCGAGTCATGATGGATGTCACTAGGCAATACTGCTTCTGCTCCATAAACCATGAAGAAAGGTGTGTAACCCATAGACCTATTGGGTGTAGTGTTGATACTCCATAACACCGAGGGTAATTCCTCTACCCAACAACCCGGCGTTCGTTGTAAAGGAACCATAAGCCGGGGTTTGAGCCCTTTCAAAATTTCCTGATTGGCTCTCTCATCTTGACCATTGGATTGAGGGTGAGCTACAGAAGAAACATCAAGACGGATGTGTTCTCGTTGACAAAATTCTTCCATAGCTCCTTGGGACAGATTAATGCCATTTTCAGTTATTGGAATCATCCGGAGCTCTTGAGCCGGCACATGCGCTCGTCGTGCAAATTTCTGACATCCATCACATCTACTGACCAGATCTTCTGCATCAGCGTGAGCCGTCAACCAGTAAAAGCCGTGATGAAACGCCTTGGCCACTAAAGATTTTGACCTGGCGTGATGACCACAATCGCCTTCATGGATCTCACGAAGGATTTCTTGACCTTCTTCGGGGGAAACACACCGCTGAAATGCTCCGGAAACACTGCGATGATATAACTCTCCATCTGAAATCGTCATGGACTTAGATCGCCGGGTTATCTGTCGAGCCAGGGTCTCATCCGCTGGCAAATCTCCCCGGGTCATGTAAGCCAAGAACGGCACCGTCCAATCTGGGATGACATGAAGAGCCGCTACCAACTGCACCTCCGGGTCAGGAACAACTAAATCTTGTTCTGTGGGCAACTTGATAGAGGTGTTACGTGGAACCAGCTTACGCTGACACCCCAGCCGGCTTAAAGCATCAGCTGCTTCGTTTTTAAGACGGTCAATGTGCTCCACCTGATAACCTTTAAAATGTCCTGCAATGGCATCAACCTCTCGGCAATAAGCAGCCATGAGAGGGTCCTTGGAATCCCACTTGCCAGATACCTGTTGAGCCACTAGATCCGAGTCGCCAAGACATCTGACCCGGCTCAAGCTCATCTCTTTTTCCACTCGAAGACCATGGAGCAAGTCTTCGTACTCTGCTGCATTGTTAGTGCAAGGAAACATCAACCGTAACACATAACAAAATTTGTCACCTCGTGGGGAAGTTAGCACGACTCCAGCCCCCAAGCCTTCCAACTTCCTGGACCCATCAAAATGAATAGTCCAATACGTGTTGTCTGGCTTCTCTTTTGGCATCTGCATCTCTGTCCAGTCATTGATGAAGTCAACCAGGGCTTGAGACTTAATTGCAGTACGTGGAACATACTTCAACCCATGAGACCCAAGCTCAATTGCTCACTTGGCGACTCGCACAGTGGCTTCTCTATTTTGAATAATGTCTCCCAAAGGAGCAGAGCTAACCACAATGATTGGATGTCCCTGAAAGTAATGCTTAAGCTTCCGGCTCGCCATGAGCACCCCATAAACAAGCTTCTGCCAATGTGGATATCGTTGCTTAGACAAAATTAGCACTTCATAGACATAATAAACTGGTCGTTGAACCGGATGCTCTTTGCCAGCCTCCTTGCGCTCTACCACAATAGCCACACTAACAGCTCGTGAGTTGGCAGCCACGTATAACAATAGCAGCTCTTTCTCAATTGGAGCAGCCAGGACCGGCGGCTCAGCCAGCTGTGCCTTCAAATCCTCAAAAGCAGCGTTCGCAGCATCGCTCCAAACAAAAACATCTGTTTTCTTCATCATCTAATACAGAGGCATTGCCTTTTCCCCTAACCGGCTTATGAACCGGCTCAAAGAAGCAACACGACCCGCCAGCCGCTGAACGACATTGATGCATGTTGGCTTGGCTAGGGGCGTAATTGCCTTGATCTTCTCCGGGTTAGCTTCAATACCTCGGTTGGACACCAAAAAACCCAAGAGTCTGCCGGCTGGGACTCCAAAAACACACTTGGCCGTGTTAAGCATCATTTTGTAGACTCGGAGATTATCAAAAGTCTCTTTCAGATCTGCGACCAAGGTTTCCTCCTTCCTGGATTTTACCACTATATCATCCACATAAGCATGAACATTACGCCCAATTTGATCATGAAGACAATTCTGCACACACCGCTAGTAAGTCGCCTGGGCACTCTTAAGCCCAAAAGGCATAGACTCATAGCAGAAAGCTCCAAAAGGAGTAATAAAAGTTGTCTTCTCTTGATCCTTGACCGCCATCTTAATCTGATGATAACCGGAATAAGTATCCAAGAAACTCAAACGTGCGCAACCCGCCGTAGCATCAATGATCTGATCAATACGGGGGAGAGCAAAAGGATCAGCTGGACAAGCCTTGTTCGGATTGGTGTAATCCACACACATATGCCAGGTGCCATTCTTTTTGAGTACAAGCACCGGGTTAGCTAATCATTCGGGGTGAAAGACCTCCACAATAAACCCGGCTGCCAAGAGCCGGGCCACCTCTTCTCCAATGGCCTTGCGCCTTTCTTCATTGAACCGTCAGAGAAACTGTTTGACAGGTTTGAACTTTGGATCGATATTAAGAGTGTGCTCAGCAAGTTCCCTTGGGACACCCGGCATGTCTAAAGGTTTCCATGCAAAGATGTCCCGGTTCTCACGGATGAACTCGATGAGCGCGCTTTCCTATTTCGGATCCAAGTTTGCGCTGATGATGAACTGTTTGGATGAGTCACCAGCTACAAAGTCAGCCATCTTAGTGTCATCAGCTGATTTCAATTTCAACTCCAGCTCATGCTGTGTTGTTGGTTTCTTCAATGACGTCATGTCTGCCGGGTCAACATGATCCTTGTAAAATTTTAACTCCTCTGTTGCACAAACAGATTCAGCATAGGCAACATCACCTTCTTCACACTCCAAGGCTATCTTCCGGCTCCCATGTATTGTAATGGTGCCTTTATGACCCAGCATCTTGAGCTGCAAATATATGTAACACGGCCGAGCCATGAACTTGGCGTAAGCCGGCCGCCCAAACAGAGCATGATATGGGCTCTTGATCTTAACCACCTCAAAGGTTAATTTTTCCGCTCTAGAGTCATACTCATCCCCAAAGGCTACTTCCAGCTCAATCTTACCAACTGGGTATGCCGACTTACCAGGTACCACACCATGAAAAACAGTGTTGGATTGTTTAAGATTTTTATCAGTCAATCCCATCTGGCGGAACGTCTCATAGTAGAGGATGTTGATGCTGCTGCCTCCATCCATGAGCACCTTAGTAAACTTGTATCCACCAACCTGAGGTGCCACTACCAAATCCAAGTGACCCGGATTATCAACCCGGGGCGGGTGATCCTCTCTGCTCCACACAATAGGCTGCTCTGACCAATGTAGATAACGTGGAATCGCCGGCTCAACGGCATTGACGGCCCTCTTGTGAAGTTTCTGGCCCCTCTTACATAAACTGGTGGTAAATACATGATACTATCCACTACTCAACTGCTTCGGGTTGCTTTGATAACCGGATTGTTGCTGCTGATTACCTTGGCCGGGTTGCTGATTATATCCTCCTTGGTGACCAGGATAACCCTGACCGTGAAAACCTCCTCCGCCGGAACCGGCGCCCGGGCCCTGGAAGCCGCCTCCACCTGAACCTCCACCCGGGTCGTGACCCCCATCAAACGCATTTGAATTTTTAAATGCCTTCATGATCGTGCAATCCTTCCACAAGTGGGTGGCTAGTTTCTCTCGGGTGCCGTGTTTTGGACAAGGTTCATTCAACAACTGCTCAAGGGTGGGGCCTGACCCGCCCGATCGAGGGGGTTGTCTGCCCTTGCGCCGCTGATTACCTCCCTGCCCATTAGTATTAGCAACAAACTCATCAGCCTTACGTTTATTACCTCCCTGATTCGCCGGGTTATGCTGGTGACCCTTGTCGTTGTTGTTCTTCTTTCCCTTCGTTGCCTTTTCTTCGTCAGACACCGGGTCCTTGGTGGTATCAGAATCAGCATACTTGACAAGAGCTTCCATCAACGTTCCCATGTCATTACAGTCACATTTGAGCCGCCCCAGCTTCTGCTTCAGAGGTTCAAAACGGCAATTTTTCTCCAACATTAAAATTGCTGAGCCGGCATCCATCTTATCAGATGAATGTATTATCTCCTTGACCCGGCGCACCCAATGGGATGTAGATTCACCATCCTCTTGCTTGCAATTGGTCAGGTCCACAATCGACATTGGCTGCTTACACGTGTCCTTAAAGTTCTGGAGGAACCGCACTTTCAACTCTGCCCATGAGCCGATAGAATTGGGTGGCAATCCCTTCAACCAACTTCGAGCTGTTCCATCCAACATCATGATAAAATACTTGGCCATTGAAGCGTCGCTAACCTCCAATAGTTCCATAGCCATCTCATAACTCTCAATCCAAGCCCCCAGCTGTAGGTCAGCCGTGTAACTAGGCACCTTACGAGGCCCCTTGAAATCCTTTGGCAACCGCTCATTGCGTATGGCCGGTACCAAGCAAGGCACGCCTCCGGTTCTTGTGGCCACTCCTGCCTCAACTGAGGTTGCTGGATAAGCCGGAAAGGTTTGATGAGCCACTTGCTCTGCCGCCATTTGAGCCACTCGTTCCGCCTCTTGACGAATCCTCTCTTGATCCGCCAAGTTAAGGGCTCCAGCCCGCACCGGCTCATGCCTATATGGCCGGTTGTGGCGTTGAGCATTACTTGACATCTCTGCAGACTCCATGTGCCTACTGTAACTCGGGCTCTGGCTTGCGCGAGGAGTTGAATGAATCATGTCTCGACTGTAGGAGTATGCATCCTGCTGGGCCAGAGCTGTCTGAAATAGTTCTCTTACCCTCCGGGTTTCAATTGCTGCTGGCGAGTCGCCTTCCATTGGGAGAGCCGCCAAACGAGCCGACGCTGCGATGAGGTTTTCCAGAGGGTTGGAGAAGTGACCCGGGGGTGTTGACACATAACGAGGAGGAGCTGTATTTATACGAGGTGGCTCCATGGCGCGCGGCTGAACTAGTGCACCGGGTGTCTTGACCCGATTTGCCTCCGGCGGGTTGCTCCCCCAGCCCCGGGTGTATGGAACAGGTTCCTCGGATCCAGCGTTAAAGGTAGACGCGACTGAGTTTTCTGATGCCTCCTCCTCATGACCTCGTTTGATGCGTTAAGATCCACCGAGAGCCGGAAAGTTTTTGCTTGAAGTTGCTGAGCACGAGCATCCAGGGCTGCTCGTTCTGCTGCCATTCGGGTTTCCTCTACGGCTAGATTTTCCTTAGCTTGCACCATATCCTCCCGCACACGTGCCACTTCTGCGTTGTGCTGGGCTTTATCCACCAGCTCTACCACGACGGTTAACAGAGTCGTCGGCCTATCCATGAGGTCCATTAGAATCTGAGCCGGGGGGCGCGCGGGGTCTCCTCACCCGGCTGCTGCCGACCCGGTAGCTGCTGCTGCCGCCGCGGTAGAGCTCTGCTCGGGCTGCATCCCCGCCATGAAGACTCCGGCCCAATTCGGCGGCTCAAGGGGGTCCGGAATACTACTGCCATCGGAACAACCCCCGAGCATGCCATCTTGCAGCTGGTACAACGAGTCCGTCTCACCTGTTGATGATGCAGTATTAGAGCAGATGGCCGTCTCCCCGCCTTCCACCGATCCTTCGGAGTATTCACCGCCGTGGATGCAACCTACAAAGGCATGCTTCCCGATAGATTGAACACGGGTGGTCCTGGCGTGCGGAGCTGTTTCGATGAGGTTGGTGTGGACGTCCGGCTCAGGGCCCGACTCGCCGATCCGGCCGATGAAGACGTGAATTCCGCCGAAGGGGACCCGGTACCCGTACTCGATTGAGCCGGCCTCGGGGCCCCAGCCTTTGTCGTCAATGTAGAGCTTGCCTCGACGACTCTTGGTCATCCGGCCCACAGCGTATCCCTTGAGCCCTTCGAAGTTGCCCTTCAAGAACTCAAATCCACCGTGCGCTGGCCCCACGGTGGGCGCCAACTATCGTGGAGTTGACACGGCAGATGTCCTAGAGAAAGGACTTAGTCGTAGGGCCATCACACTAGGAAGCTTAAAGGGGTTAATCGGGACAAAGGACACGAGAGAGTTTTTATACTAGTTCGGCCCCTTACGATGAAGGTAAAAGCCTATGTCTAGTTGGGATTGGTATTGCTGAAGTTTCGATCTCCATGGGGCTCAACTCGCCGGCTTGGTTATCGATTTGGTTGTTTCTTGCCTTAAGCCGCCGCCGGGTCATCCCCTTATATACATGGGTTGACGCCTGGTGGCCTACAGAGTCCCGGCCAGCTCATAATCGTGTCCGGCTCGGTGACTCTTTACATGCCTTTCTTTACAAGTCTTTCCTTACATACGACGGTTTACAATATCGGGCCTTAAGCCGGCCCCAGGCCTTTGGGCCTTCTATATGTTTAATAAACTATCATCTTGAAAGTTTATTGGGCTTCTTATGTAACCCGCCATTAGGGCTGACCCGGCCCCTCCTGGGCAGGTCATACTGGTAGTAATATCCCCAACACTAACCATAGCATGAAACATATGGATCCAAATCATCCCCTTATGAAGCAACGCATAAATTAGGGTTTAAGCTTCTGTCACTCTAGCAACCCATCATCTACTTATTACATCCCAATGCCTTCCCCTAGGCCCAAACAATGGTGAAGTGCCATGTAGTCGACGTTCACATAACACTACTAGAGGAAAGACAACATACATCTCATCAAAATATCGAACGAATACCAAATTCACCTGACTACTTATAACAAGACTTCTCCCATGTCCTCAGGAACAAATGTAACTACTCACAAATCATATTCGTGTTCATAATCAGAGGGGTATTAATGTGCATAAAGGATCTGAACATATAATCTTCCACTGAATAAACCAACTAGCGTCAACTACAAGGAGTAATCAACACTACTAGCAACCCACAAGTACCAATCTGAGGTTTTGAGACAAAGATCGGATACAAGAGATGAACTAGGGTTTGAGAGGAGATGGTGCTGGTGAAGATGTCGATGGAGATTGACCCTCTCCCGATGAGAGGATCGATGGTGATGACGATGGTGATGATTTCCCCCTCCTAGAGGGATGTTTCCCTAGCAGAACAGCTCCACCGGAGCCCTAGATTGGTTCCGCCAAGGTTCCGCCTCGAGACGGCGGCGCTTCGTCCCGAAAGCTTCCTTCTGATTTTTTTCAGGGCAAAAGATACCTTATACCAGAAGATGGGCATCGGGGGGCTTACTGGTGGCCCACGAGGCAGGGGGCGCACCCAGGGGGTAGCGCGCGCCCTCCACCCTCATGGACAGTGGGTGGCCCCCCTCTGGTGCTTCCTTCACCCAATATTTTCTATATATTCCAAAACTGACTTTCGTGGAGTTTCAGGACTTCTGGAGTTGTGCAGAGTAGATCTCTAATATTTGCTCCTTTTCCAGCCCAAAATTCCAGCTGTCGGCATTCTCCCTCTTCATGTAAACCTTGTAAAATAAGAGAGAAAAGTCATATGTATTGTGACATAATGTGTAATAACAGCCCATAATGCAATAAATATCGATATAAAAGCATGATGCAAAATGGACGTATAAACTCCCCCAAGCTTAGACCTCGCTTGTCCTCAAATGGAAGCCGATATCAAAAAATATGTCCACATGTTTAGAGATTGAGGTGTCGATAAAATAAAATACGGACATGAGGGCATCATGATCATTCTTAGAATAGCAACATATATATATATATATAGTCATATGATTTCTTATGCTAAAGTAACAATCTATTCACAATGTCAAGTATGAATCAGAAACTTCATTGAAAAACTGGAAAACTATAATCTCAGTCATTGAAGCAATTGCAATTTATCATAACACTGGAAAGAGTCAATATAAGAGTTTTTCAGCAAGTCCACATACTCAACTATCATTTAGTCTTTCACAATTGCTAACACTCACACAATACTTATGGGTATGAAGTTTAATCGGACACAGAGAAACATAGGGGCTTATAGTTTTGCCTCCCAACCTTTTACCTCAAGGATAACGTCAACAATAATGCTTTATGAAAACCCACATCCAATTATATATATATATACAGCCGGTCTATTCTGATAATATTATCAGAATAACTATTCTGATAACACTTCCGTACTTCATGCTCAACGCGAGGGCACTGCACTTTTTTTAGCAAGAGCACTGCATTACAGAGACTACTGAACTTCGTGTCGTAAAAAACTGTACGCAACTTTTTCGGTACTGTTTTTGCTCTAGTTTTTTAACCGTTTATCGGAACAAGGCGTATGATATACCATTGGAAAGCTATGGATTAGGCGCAACTTCGCCATGTTGAACACTTTTCGAGATTCCTCACGGTTTAAGAGCAGTTTTGAAAATGGTGCAGCCCATGAGGAGTGGCAGCGAGCGTTTTTTTGTGATTTCTTCTAAACCGCTTGTCGGAACGAAGCAAATGATACATCATTGGAAAGATATCGTCGAGGCGCATCTTTTTCATATGTATTATTTTCTCTAATTCGTTACGGTTTAATAGCAGTTTCAAATTTACTAAATCGCCGAACTCTGTTTTTCAAAAAATTTAAAATTTTTGGTACTGTTTTCGCTCCGGTTTTCTAACCGTTTGTCGAAATGAGGCGTATGATACGCCGTTGGAAAGCTAAGGACGAGGCACAACTTTCATATGTTAAAATGTTTTTGAGATTCCTTATGGTTTTTAGTTAATTTTAAAAATCGTGCAGCTGACGACGAGAGGCAGCAGCCTTTTTTCAAGAAATTTTTAGAAATCGTTGGTCGAAATGATTCAATTTATATGCCGTTGGGAAGATATCGATGAGGCGCAACTTTTTCATATAGAATACTCTCTCTGATTCCTTACGATTTAGGAGAAATTTTGATTTTAACGAAATGCTGACACTCTGTTTTTCCGCGACACCAAAATCGTCGTATGTACTGCATCAGACAGAAAACCGCACATCATTGGATAGACAAGTGCACTGCATGTTTTCTTTTTTATGGGACGTAAACTTTCCCAAACGAGGTGGAGTGCACTGCTTTCAAACCAAAAACCACACTTCATCGGACAGACAGGTGCACTGCATGATTTTTTTGTAGGACGTAAATTTTTCCAAATGAGGTAGAGTGCACTTCATGTAGATCATTGGTGAACCGCAACACTGTCGAAAAGTGAACCTCGACACTACTGAAAATGAGCCGCGTGAGTTTTTTTTTCCAAATGAGGTAGAGTGCACTTCATGTCGATCGTTGGTGAACCGCAACACTATCAAAAAGTGAACCTCGAGACTACCGTAAACGGGCCGCGACACTACCAAAAATGAGCCGCGTTAGTTTTTTTCAAACTCACTATTTTTTACGTGCGTAGACCGGGCGAGTGGACCACATGGACTGAGCAAGTGAACCACATGTAATGAGAAGTGAGCTGCTTTCCGAGGTGTTTTTGTTTCGGATCACCAAGTGAACCACAAAGGAGTTTTATGGCGAACTTCGTGAGAGAACAAAGTGAGCTTCAAAACATACATATCCATTCATTATTTTTAATATTTTTTTCTAACATTTTATTTTGTAGTTTCATCTAAACTACCGGGCTGAGTGTAGTGAACCGCACGCGATGACGAAGTGCACTGCAACTCCCAATGCATTTTTCTTTTTTTAACACATGAGTGCAATTTAATTTTTTGGTAGAAATGAACCACATCATAAATCAAAGTGAGTTGCATGGTTTTTCCTTGTTGTTTTTTAAGTATAAAGGATTTTTGGACTACAGGACTGAGGCCAGTGAACCTCATGAACGGTTCAAGTGTACTGATTTTCTTTTTGAAAAAATTGCATAGTGAACCACACAGACTTTATAAAGCGGACCACACGGATTTTCAAAAATAAACTACAATACTTTGAAAAAATATACTTCTTCCGTTCACTGAACGCACTGCTTTTACAAAGAAAGATTTTACAAACTAAGCAATAACCCATGATGCAGTGTAACAAAATTGCATCCCTTTCTTTTCTTTTGTCTCCACGTTACAATCATCACACACAAAATACAACCCACCGCACATTTTTAAATGCCCGCACGCAATGACACAATGCGGTGCCTGCCCCGCCAAACCGCACGCGCTCTCTGGATGTACTGCAAGCACAGGGTCGCTCATTTTGATAGTGAACTTCAAAAGCTTTTTCTCAATCACAGCGAAATATTTAAGACAACTCCAGAGCAAAATAGGTGAATTGCCAAAAGGCAAAAAGAAAGGAAAATATTTTAACAGCTCCTCTCAGTCCTCAATGTAAAAGCTTCAGCAGCAACCTTGTTCAATTTTTGCTTCTACTCTTCTTTGAAGCATATCAGATAGTTTATCCTAGATTATTCTGGAAATCTCTGTTACATAACAAATGTGCAATGTTCTTGTCTAGAGCACAACAAACACAAAATGTCAGAGATACTTTTTATTTTACAAGATTGTCAAGTTTTTTCAAAATAATATTATGAGCTACTACCAGCTACAGCAAGAGGAACACATGCAACCTAGGGGGGTCATGAAGCTGCCATAGAGCCGAGCTAAAGACAAGCATAACAACACACACACACACACAAGTTAAGAGCAGCATATAACGATTGTGAGGAGTAGATTCTAGAGCTATCTATTTTCCAAACTAGGGGAATCGTCTTTATCTGAATGTTGTGGTAGAGCGCTGTTGTGTATGGATGCTCACTGCACTTAGACGTGCACGGACGCTCGTCGGATTGCACGCGAACGAGCCCTGAACCGCATGCAAGAGTCGCCAAAACTGCATGTCATGGTTGGCGCCCTTGCCGGAGTGCACACGCATGAGCCTTGCACCGCATGGCGAGCGCCTCCGAGCTGCAGAATCATGGTCGACGGACCACAGGGGAAGAGATGTAGATGGCGCTCTCTCGACTGCATGCACACAAGCCCCAAACCGCATGGCGAGCATCTCCGAGTGGCACCACCATGGTTCACCTACCAATGGGAAGAGATGGCGCTCGCCATACTGCACACACACAACCTCCGAACGGCATCGTGAGCATCTCTGAGCTGCAGGACCACAACACCCGCATACTGTGAGGCACAATCCTTTTATGAACTCTTCGGCCATCGAGGAGGAGCACCTCACCTCACATGGAGTGAACTGCACATGCCGCTGGTGGAGCTGCCGGACTGCTGTGTGAATGAACAAATGTGGATAAGGGGGAGAGAGCAGAGTGGTGGCTGTCGCTGCTGGCCAAACTGCCTGCAGTTGGTCGTCGCGGGAAGGCCATTGGTGGCCCTGTTGAACTGCACGAGGAAGCCAAAATCGCCGGCATCGGGCGAGGGAGCTCGCTCGCGCTCCTTGCCTCCTTCGGTGGGGTGAACTGCACCTGTTCCTTTCTGCCCCCGCCATGAGCGCGCTCCTCCGCCATCGCTCCTTTCCTCCCCAAGCGGCATGGCGAGCAGAAAGGAGAGAAGGCAGCACCCGAGCTGGACAGGGAGCGGCAACCGAGCTGCATTTGGGGGACGACGCCCTGAGCAGTTGCTGGTGCAGGGGCGGAAGATGGGAGCATGGCGGTGTCTCCCGTTGCTGCGGGACACAGCGAGGTGGCAGAAATTGTCCGGGAAGCTAGGTGGGCACCTGATCTGGCTGACGATGGCTGGATCCGACACAAGAAACCATGGTGACAGCCGAATCCAGAGCAGCAGCGGGTGGACAAGATTTCTCAAATGGCCATGGCTTCACCTACAACACGAGAGATATGGAGTGAGGGTAAGGAGGGAAAAAAGGAGAGAAAGCAAGGCGGCACCGTCCGGTGCAGCCGCGGGGCAGATCGACGAAGAGCATGGGAAGGCGGCAGCTGGAGCTCTGCTTCTGAGGCCAGCCCTCATAGCTGCTGCCATGGATCTAGAAGGTCGAGCTTCACCGTTGGAACCATTTGCCCTCATTGACCGGGATGCATGTAGATCCATGGGAGGAGGTGGCGGGTGCACGCCAGCTCTGGGGATGGCGTGATTTGGGGAAGAACCCGCGCAGCCCGCTGCTACGGTAGAAGGTGTGGAGGGGGAGGGGAGAAAGCGGGGAGGAGAGGGGCGGCACCGCTGCCGGCCGCTCCCGCGGAAGGAGGCAGGGAGGGGGGGGCAGCGGCATGGAGGTGGGGGTGTTAGCAGAATAAGGTACGATGTGTTATTAGAATAAGACTCTTAAGGGTGTTATTAGAATAGACCCATCCTATATATATATATATATATATATATATATATCAGGATCTTTCCAACACATAGTGCTTGCCAAAGGATAAAGTGTAAAAATGGAAAGGTGAAGATCACCATGACTTTTGTATAAGGTATAAGACAAAAATAAAAGATAGGCCCTTCGCAGAGGGAAGCAGAGGTTGTCATGTGCTTTTATGGTTGGACGCACAAAATCTTAATGCAAAAGAACGTCACTTTATATTGCCACTTGTGATAGGGACCATTATTATGCAGTCCGTCACTTTTTCTTCCATATCACAAGCTCGTATAAAGATTATTTTCTCCACACTAATAGATCATACATATTTAGAGAGCAATTTTTATTGCTTGGAACAGTGACAACTTACTTGAAGGATCTTACTCAATCCATAGGTAGATATGGTGGACTCTCATGGCAAAACTGGGTTTAAGGATATTTCGAAGCATAAGTAGTATCTCTACTTGGTGCAAAGAATTTGGCTAGCATAAGGGGGAAAGGCAAGCTCAACATGTTGGATGATCCATGACAATATAATTTATTTTGAATATAAGAAAACATAACCCATTACGTTGTCTTCCTTGTCCAACATCAACTTTTTAGCATGTCATATTTTAATGAGTGCTCACAATCAAAAAAGATGTGCAAGATAGTATATTTATATGTGAAAACCTCTCTTTCTTTATTACTTCCAATTAATTGCAACGATGACCAAAACTATGTTTGTCAGCTCTCAACAACTTTTATTCATCATACTCTTTATATGTGAAGTCATTACTCTCCATAAGATCAATATGATCTCTTTATTTATTTTTATTCTTTCTTTTTTTCTTTTACTCCCTCAAGATCATAGCCAGATAACCAAGCCCTCGACTCAAGACTAATCTTTATTATATATATCTCACAGACTCGATTACATAGATAAGGATCAACACAAAAACTCAAAGCTAGACCATACTAAACTTTAATCTATTAGATCAAGATATAACCAAAAGGATCAAACTAAGAAAAAGGTAAAGATAGAAGTGTGATGGTGATACGATATCGGGGCACCTCCCCCAAGCTTGGCAGTTTCCAAGGGGAGTGCCCATACCCATGTATTTATGTCTTTCTTTAGAGGTGGTGATGATGGAGTTGTTGATGATGTAGGCTTGTCGTCCATCTTCCAAGGCATAGGCTCACCATCATATAAGGATGATCGAGTCTCTGGGATCCTCAAATCTGCAGCCAAACTCACCCTCTTGAATCTATATTCATACTCACAGTTTTGGTTTTGCAGGTCATAGATCTGGGCTTGGAGGTGTTCGATTTTCTTGTGAAGCTTGAAGATGGTCTCCCCAATGTTCTTGTCATCCAGCTTGTGGTTGTTGGTGAACTCCGCGATCATCATTTGGTTGACCTTGAGTCCGAGTTCCACCATCCCCTGGCACTTGAAAACTTGTTGCTCCATTGCTTCAAGTCTTGTCTCCACGCTTCCGGTCCTCCTTGGTCCCTCAACATTGCGGATGTGCAGCTGCCCCTCATGCATCTCAATGGTTTGATGGTGTTGCGGCACCTCCGCGAGGTAGGGGCTGATGACCTTCTCGAAAAATTTGTCCTTAGGGGCGCTTGAAGACGTCATGGTGATCTAGATCTGTCAGAAAAACATCTCAAAACAAAAGCAGATGATTTTGTTGTGGTACCATGGTCAAAACCTTCAGGAGATTATATAGTGGATTTTTGCCGACCAAAAGAAGTATCATGAAAGAAAATGGAGTCCGGAGGGCACACGAGGTGCCCACAAGGCAGGGGGCGCGCCCAGGGGGTAGGGTGCGCCCTGCACCCTCGTGGATGCCTCGTGTCCCTTTCGGACTACTTCTTATTTTCCTACTTTCTTAAATATTCCAAAACGGAGAAAAATGTTATTAGAACTATTTTGGAGTCGGTTTACTTACCGTACCACATACCTATTCCTTTTCGGAGTCTGATACATTCTGGAAAGTGTCCCTTATGTACTCCTCCGGGGTTACGATGTCAATAACATTGGTTTCAACATTTATGGGATTACCTGAGATATAATGTTTCATTATTTGACCGTTCACCACCTTCGGATTTGTGCCTTCGAAGTTGTTGATTTTTATGGCACCGGAAAGATAGACCTCCTCGATAACGTAAGGACCTTCCCATTTAGAGAGGAGTTTTCCCGCAAAAAATCTTAAATGAGAGTTGTATAACAAAACATAATCACCTACATTAAACTCACGCTTTTGTATCCTTTTGTCATGCCATCTTTTTTACTTTTTCTTTAAATAGTTTGGCATTCTCATAGGCCTGGGTTCTCCACTCATCAAGTGAGCTGATGTCAAAAAGCCTCTTCCCACTGGCAAGATTGAAATCATAATTGAGCTCTTTAATGTCCCAATATGCCTTATGTTCGAGTTCGAGAGGTAAGTGACATGATTTTCCATAAACCATTTTATACAGAGACATACCCTTAGGATTTTTATATGCAGTTCCATAAGCCCATAATGCATGATCAAGTTCTTGGACCAATTCTTTCTAGATCTATTAACAGTCTTTTTGCAAAATTAAGTTAAGCTCTCTATTGCTCAGTTCGACTTGACCACTAGACTGTGGATGGTATGGAGATGCAATTCTTTGATTAACATCATACTTAGCAAGCATTTTACGAAAAACACCATGAATAAAATGTGAACCACCATTAGTCATTAAGTATCTAGGGACTCCAAACCTTGGAAAAATAACTTCTTTAAGCATCTTAATAGAGGTGTTATGATCAGCACTACTAGTTGGAATAGCTTCTACCCACTTAGTAACATAATCAACAACAACTAAAATATGTGTATACCCATTAGAGGAAGGAAACGGTCCCATCTGATGAAAGCCCCAAACATCAAATGGTTCAATAACAAGTGAATAGTTTATAGGCATTTCTTAATGTCTACTAATATTACCAATTCTTTGACATTCATCGCAAGACAAGACAAACTTACGGGCATCTTTGTAAAGAGTAGGCCAATAAAACCGGATTGTAATACCTTATGTGCAGTTCTATCTCCAGCGTGGTGTCCTCCATAAGCCTCGGAGTGACACTTGCGTAGGATCTGTTCTTGTTCATGCTCAGGTACACAACATCTAATAACACCATCTACTCCTTCTTTATAAAGGTGTGGGTCATACCAGAAGTAACGTCTCAAAACATAGAACAACTTTTTCTTTTGCTGGTATGCGAAACTAGGTGGTATAAATTTAGCAACAATGTAATTAGCATAATCAGCATACCATGGAGCAGTATGAGAAGCATTTATGATAGCTAATTGTTCATCAGGAAAACTATCATCAATAGGGAGTGGGTCATCAAGAACATTTTCTAACCTAGACAAGTTGTCTGCAACGGGGTTCTCAGCTCCCTTCCTATCAATAATATGCAAATCAAATTCTTGTAGCAAGAGAACCCATCTAATAAATCTAGGTTTAGCATCTTTCTTTTCCATAAGGTATTTAATAGTAGCATGATCAGTGTGAACAGTTACTTTAGAATCAACAATATAAGGTTTGAACTTATCACAAGCAAATACAACTGCTAAAAATTCATTTTCAGTAGTAGCATAATTTCTCTGGGCACTGTCTAGAGTTTTACTAGCATATTGGATAACATTTAATTTCTTATCAACTCTTTGTCCTATAACAGCACCTACAGCATAATCACTAGCATCACACATAATTTCAAACTGGCTAGTACAACAACACGTCATGAACCGATCTCGCTCTGTGTGGGGACTGTACGATTTTCGATGCACGTGCCACAATAATGTTGTGAAATGGTATTCAAGCATGCATGCACGCATCACCTCCATACATATGCATGTAGTGGTTGTCTTCGAACAGTACACTCCCTCATGTGGTTATCGACGACAAGCCTATATATTCATGGGCCCGCGTGGACATTGATGATCACCATGATCGACAACAAGATTGGTTACCATGGCGAATTCTTCCTTTGGTTCGTCTTATTGTAGTATAGGTCATGGTGAGATTCAGACCTAATTAAGTTGGAGCGCATCTACTATGCACGCATGCATGTATGAATCCCCGTCATTGGCTTGAACTGTGGTGTAACATACATATGCATCGTCAACCTAACCCTCACTTAGTGTGGGGATTTCTAGTTCGAAATCACGGTGCCACATCAAAGTTGTTCCATTGTGTATTAAAAAACACACCTCTCCATACATATGTTTGGGCCACACGAATCCAGTGGTTGTCTTCAGGGACTAGCTACTTGTGTGATTATTGGCGAGCTAGCCCATCTCCGGGATCATATGGACGGCCATCACTTTGACCAACAAGAGAGAGGTTGTACGACCAAGGTGGATTATTCTTGGTCCGTTTTACGATCCATCTTGGTGAGATGCCTCTCTGGCCCACTGACTAAAAGTGTGTGTGGGTGGGGGCTGCTACTTCGCACCTTGCTAGGTGAACCTTGGTTGGGTGTGGGGCATGCATTCATAGCTTAGGATTCCCTTCGTGCCGACATGATGGGGGCTGCTAGCTACTTTGCACTTTGCTAGGTGAACCTTGGTTGGGGGGCATGTATTCATAGCTTAGATTCCCTTCGTGCCGACACGAGGGGGCAAGCAATACCATGCGCTTTGCGAGATAGGTGCCACATTGAAGTTGCATTTGGTATTTGAACATCAAACCACCCTTTTCATACATAAATTTGGTCCACATGCAAGCATGTTCATGTTCTGACCCTCTCCTGCATCATTTTTCGCCAAATTTATGAACATTAGACAAGTTGGCTGACGCAATAGACACGGTTCACTCACACTAACCTTGTGCCACACCGGTGCCCCTGTCACGCACACATGCACAGTGCATTGGGCTCCATGAGGCTTCCCCTCTCAAAAATATCTAGCCACATGCAGATTTTTTCTATTTGATAACACACGGTTATTATGTTTCGACCGTGTGTGATGTTTCTTGTTCCCAATCCCGCCTGCATCCCTCGAAAATATCTGCCCGCCTCGAGGGTTTTTCTGTTTCATAACACACAGTTGTTATCTCTGGACCGTGTGCAATGCACCATCATCCAAATTTTCAAATAGCCCGGGCATTTCAGTCCCGCGTTTGACTCCCACATAGTAAAATTTTCAGTAGCCGCGCCATTTCCTCAAACACACCCCGCCCCCTCCACACACACACACCCACACCAAAACCTCCTCGGGCACGCGTGCGCGCGCGTGCACACACACACACACCTCATCCCTCGCTCGAAACCCTAGCAAGGTCGTTGTCACCGCTGCCGCTGCAAGGCCTCCATTTTCAACATCTGCCGGTTTGCTCATGCAGCTTACCCACCGTTCTCCATGCCCAGGCCGCCCTGAGTTTCTTAGATGACGCCTGCCAAATGCCCCCTTTCCCACAGATCCCCATCCCCATCCCCCACTCCAGAGCATCGCAGCCTAAGCCCGGCTATGCTTCCCGTTTCAAGCTGGGCGAGCGACTGTCCAAAAAGAGGTGTATCGCGGTCTCTTCGTCGACATCATCGAGGAAGCTGATGACCATTATTGGCCGCAGGCAGTCAATCAGCGGGCTAGAGTATGCGGGTATGTCGTGGACGTCAGCTACGACATCGAGGTCGTCGATGGCGACGGCCTGAGGAGGGCTATGTCATAGGTTAAGTGGCCCACCTCCAACCCCTTGGGTTCAACCACCGTTGATATCATCCATGGCCCCGCCGCTGATCTCCTTTGGTTCGTTGTTAAGAATTTTCCATCCTACATCGCCATCGAGCCCCTGTTGTCATTTCTGAAGGACACGTTCTGCGACACTGGCTTGGGATCCACAGCTTCCAAGTTAGACCTCATCGACGGCGACCACGAGGAGGGCACCCTCTCCGGCTCTTCCAAGGGGAAAGAGCCCATCTGTTTTTCCAAGGGGAAAGAGCCCGTATGCGACATCAGGGAGGGCACCCTACAATCGTGCTCTTCAAAGGGGAAGGAGCCCATCTGTGACAACATGGAGCGCATCCAGGGTCCATGCTCTTCCCACGGGAACGAGCCCATCTGTGACAAGTGAGGAAACCCATGATTTGTTTTGCCGTGCCACTTCACAGGGGGAACCCATGATTTGTTTTGTTGAATCCCTTTTGTAGTGTAGTGAGAATATGTCTAGTTTTAATTGCTATATTTGGTTGTTTGTAGTATGCCTTATTTATTTCAGTTGTTCACAATGTGATGCTCTATATGTGCAATTATTTACTGTGAGATACATTTCATCAATCCAGTTTAAACATACTAATAGGAATGCATATATTTGCTTGCTGTTAAGCTTGTTATAGCTAGCATATGCCTCTTTTAAAGTTTTTTAATTGTTTGGTTGTTTGTAGTTAGCATATGTCCAGTTTCAAATGCTATATTTGGTTGTTCGTAGTATGCCTTGTTTATTCCAGTTATTCACAATGTGATGTTCTATATGTGCAAGTATGAATTGTGCAGTTCAATTTCATCAATACCAGTTTCAAACAATACCACTATGAATGACTACATTTGGTTTCTGCATCTTGTACTTAACACGCCATTCCATTTTTATTTAATAATAACCAGTGTACCCAGACCGGCACAATAACAGTTTGAATGACTATGTTTGCTTCCTGTTAAATGTTAGGCCCGTTGCAGTTAACACACCTTTCCACTTGTTTTGCTTTACTAGCATGCTTAAACCTGCATGCTGAAGCTATCTTTTGGAGATTATTTTGTCTGCCCTGGATAATTTTGGTTGATGTTTAGCCTGTTTTGCTTAGCATGCCTCTCGATGTACCTACACATGACAATTTTCGGAACGACTGCTGTTTTCCATCGAGATTAGTTTCATCCCATGGCTTATATATACTCACTGTTCAAGATATCGGTAGGTGGTACCATATAGGTCGGAGGCTGATAAGGGACTAATTGGTGAATCGGACTTTTAACTGAATATATCTGTAACCCATTTATCGTTAGGTTAACTAGGGCCATATGTAATATATCTGAGGCTACATAGCAACATGCACTGTACTTAATGTCTAAATATGCAATCCTAGGCTACATATAAACAAGGAAGAGTGTTATCTTAATGTTCTGATGATGTCTAGATATACGTAGAAGAGCAGTAGCACCAACAACAACACAACCCGGTTTGGATACTCAACTTAGCTAGAGGTTAGAGTTAGTTTCTAGCTCATGACTAACCCTGAACTAACTCCATCCAAAGAGGTGTTTGGATGACAGGATTAGATTGACAATAAATGCACTAGGAGAACTAGCTCCAATTAGCACCTCTTGGGTTGGATAGTTTTTTTGGGTGGGTTAGATGCAACTAGCTCAAACTAACTCTAACCCATGGATACAACAGTAGTTAATCAGCCGATAATTCGTAAGAATGCAATAAACTCCTTCCGGCCCATAATATACGATGTTAATTCATCTAATATGTGAGTATCTTGGATGTTATAAGATATTATAAAACAGTGTTGTACTATATCATTGTGCAATTGTTGTCTAGCTTCTAATATTAACTTGGTGCTTTTACGTGCATATGTCATTGGTAAAGATCCACGCTTCGACCCTTTCTGTGTATGGGGCAATGAGATATCGATTAACCAGCATCAAGTGAGGAAGCTGATAAAGATTGTCAGTAAAATGGGTCAAAAGATGGCAATTAAACTATTTGTTTACACTTTATCCAAGACAACAGTGTAGTGCATTACTGTAAGTAAGAACTTTGCAGCCTTCTTTTCACTACCCATAATGAGTTGTGTTAGATGAGAATGTCTGAATCTTTTTCCTTTGCAGTGGTTCCCAAAGCAGTTTACTCAAGATTACCTCTCAAACTACATGATTGGTGGGCATGCTAAGGTTAAAGTATTTCTAATAGAACACGATGATTATCTAGATGTTTTCATGAAGACCATGAAGGATGGGCGGTCGGCCATCACAAGGGGTTGGACTAGAGTCATGCGTGCCTTCTACATGGAAGAGGGCACAATATGGGCATTCCGCTTCACCTTGTTCGGCAACAAGAATGTATTTCACCTCTTTATTTACCGTCTTTAATAGTACAAGTATACAACTATGGTTCATCATTCTTTATTTGGTTCTTATGTAATTCTTGAACATGTGTACCAATGCATCGAATAATGCATTGGTTGTTTGAACCTGATGGATATGAATAAAGCTATATCATACATTCAAATTAAAATCCGGTACAATTTGAAATAGCAGCAATTAAATTACGGTGAAATTACGCTCTCCAGGTCATTACGGCACACACGGCTGGTAAAACACAAATGTTTGCGATATACACCATAATCCGACACGGTTCATAGAGAGGAAATGTGAGCATGCACACAATTTTTGTTTGCAAAGCATGTGCGATGTTAGACAATATCACAAACGGTGTCGGTAAACTAAACGTTTGTGATAGTTGCCTTATCATACACGATTCACAACCATGAATTGCTTCTGATGAAGTATGCATCGTAAACGTTGCCCCATAGAATAGTTTGTGCGATAGCTGTCGTGTATGACAATATTACGACGGTCTGATGTTTCGTAATCCTGTCCGACACTTGTACAACGATTAGCTAATCTTCTTAATTAGTTATCGCATACAGTTTGGGAAAAGCGAATGTGTGTGATTGTCTGCTTATCATACACGTTCTATAATAGTGAACCGTTTGTGATGGGTCACGCATCATAAACGTAGCACCATAGAATACCGACTGCGATGGCAATGCAAGAACAAACAAGTAGGAGTACTATATATGCATCTTGGCTCCCTATCCCCAACGATTTTTGGGTCGTGTGGGAAGGACCCCCCTATCGCCCACACTCAATTGGCGACGGTTCCAAATGCCGTCACGGAAAGGGGTTAAAAACCATTTGTATAGCACCTCGTTGTACCCGTGTGATGTAGACAAGATCTATTCATGTAGGAATAGCCCCCATCTTGTTATCCTTAATAGCAATGATACATGCGTGCCTCGCTGCCCCTTCTGATAGTGGGAGAGGACACCGCAAGATCGAACCCATCACAAAGCACCTCTTCCCATTGCAAGAAAAATCAATCTAGTTGGCCTAACTAAACCAAAGATTCTGAGAAGAAATATGAGGCTATAAATAATCATGAATATAAGAGATCAAAGAAGACTCAAATAATATTCATGGGTAAAAATCTAATCATAAACTCAAACTTCATCAGATCCCAACAAACAGACCGCAAAAAGTCATTACATCAAATAGATCTCTAGTAGACCATTGTATTGAGAATTAAAAAGAGAGAAGAAGCCATCTAGCAACTGCCAACGGACCCGTAGGTCTATGGTGAACTACTCACACATCATCAGAGAGGCACCAATGAGGATGATGAACCCCTCCGTGATCGTGTTCCCCTTCGGCAAGGTGCCGGGATAGGGCTCTAGATTGGATCTCATGGTTCTGGAACTTGCGGTGGCTGGAATTGTTATTCATCGACTCCTCTAGGGTTTCTGGAATATTTGGGAATTTATAGGGCGAAGAGGGAGTGCATGAGACCCTCATGGGCCCCATAACCCCATAGGCGCGCCAGGGGCCTCTGGCGTGCCCTGGTGAGTTGTGGTCCCCACAGACCTCCTCCGAGGTGCTTTCTTGGTCCCCAAGGTGTCTTCTGGTCCAAAAAAATCTCCAAAAAGTTTTGCTGCTTTTGAACTCCGTTTGGTACTGATATTCTGCGAAGTAAAAACCAAGCAAAAAACAGCAACTGGCACTGGGCACTATGCCAATAGGTTAGTCCCAAAAAATGATATAAAGTTGCTATAAAATGATGGTAAAACATCCAAGAATGATAATATAACAGCATGGAACAGTCAAAAATTATAGATACGTTAGAAACGTATTAGCATCCCAAGCTTAATTCCTGCTCGTCCTCGAGCAGGTAAATGGTAAAAATAGAATTTTTGATGTGGAATGTTGCTTCACATGTTCATCACATATTCTCTTCTTTTGTAGCATGGACATATGGACTTTTATATGGTTGAAAGCAATAGTCTTGTTTTGACATGAAGACTTCAATACTCAAGCATATCAACCAGCAACTATGTCTTCCAAAATATCAACACTAAAGAAAATTATCCCTAGCCCATCATGCTCAATCATTGATCCATTCACGAAACACACTCGCATATTAGCTACATCCAATGCTCAAGTATGATCATAGTGCTCCCTAGTTGGTGCTTTATAAGAGAAGATGGAGACTCGAATAAAAAAGTCCATAAAGTAAATAGATAGGCCCTTCGCAAAGGGAAGTAGGTATTTGTAGACGTGCCAGAGCTCATATTTTAAATTGAGAGATAATTTTTTTGAGAGGCATACTTTTCCCGTCAACGAAAACGACCGAGTAATTCCCAACACCTTCCATGCTAGATATATCATAGGCGGTTCCCAAACATAAAATAATTCCACCATTCTTTCACAATCCATGGCTAGCCGTATCCGCTGATGCCTTCCATACCAACACTTTCCAAGGAATTTATTATTTGACAACATAAAGTAAAAAATCATTTCAGGACTGGGCATCCCTATTACCGCCGTACTCTCGTGCAATGATAAGTGAATAAACACTCATTTTGAGAATAACACATCTAGCATGGAAAATATTGGCCACCCCAGCCGCTTGATGAGCGGTACGAGCACACAAAAAGGAAATTCATTTTGAAAATTAGAGATGGCACATACAAATTTACTTAGAATGGCACGAAAATACCGCGTATAGGTAGGTATGGTGGACTCATATGGCAAAACTAGGTTTAAGGATTTTGGATGCATAAGTAGTATTTCTACATATTACAAATGAAGGCTAGCAAATAGATTGAGAAGCATCCAACCAAGAAACGAAAATTCACATAAGCGAGCATTAAGCATAACTAACAACGAATAATGCACCACAAGTAGGATATAATTTCATTGCATAACTATTGACTTTCGTGCTTGCATAGGGAATCACAAACCCTAACACCAATATTCTTACTAAAGCATAATTACTCACCAACATGACTCACATATTACTATCATCATATCTCATAACCATTACAAAGAATCAAGTTTATTTTGTCCAATGATCTTCATGAAAGTTTTTATTATATCCCTCTTGAATATCTATCATGTTGGGACTAATTTCATATGTTGCAATTGTTTGACAAGCTCAAACAAATTTAAGTGAAGAACATGAGCATAAAAATTTCCATCTCTCAAAATAATATAAGTGAAGCATGAGAGAATTTCTTCAATAATATAATTGAAGCATGAGAGCATTTCTTCAAAAAAATATTAAAGCACACCGTGCTCAAAAAGATATAAGTGAAGCACTAGAGCAATTCTATAGCTCAAAAAATTTAAGTGAAGCACATAGAGAAATTCTAACAAATCATAGCATAATTTCTGCTCTCTCAAATAGGTGTGTACATCAAGGATAGATGACACAAACTAAAAATCAAAACAAGCAAAGACTCATATAATACAAGACGCTCCAAGCAAAACTCATGATATGTGACGAATAAAAATATAGCTCCAAGTAAAATTACCGATGGTTGTTAGAAGAAAGAGGGGATGCCTTCCGGGGCATCCCCAAGCTTAGTTGCTTGGTTCTCCTTGAATATTAACTTGGGGTGCCATGGGCATACCCAAGCTTAGGCTCTTTCCACTCCTTATTCCTTCATCCATCGTGATCTCACCCAAAACTTGAAAACTTCAATCACACAAAACTTAACTAAACCTTCGTGAGATCCGTTAGTATAATAAAGCAAATCACCACTCTAAGTACTATTGCAAACCCATTCATACTTTATTATTGCATTATACCTACTGTATTCTTACTTTACCATGGCTTACACCCCATGATACAATCCATAGATTCATCAAAATAAGCACACAACGCAACAAAAATAGAATCTGTCAAAAACAGAACAGTCTGTAGTAATATGAACTTCGACCAGACTTCTGTAACTCCAAACATTCTGAACAATTAGTACAACGTAGGAAATTTGTATATCAATTTTGTGTAAAAAAGTCCGAATTTTTCATCGCTTTGTGATTTTTATAAATTCTGCTACTAGGCACAAAAGTTTCTGTTTTTCAACAAGATCAAATCAACTATCACCAAAAGCTATCCCAAAGGATTTAATTGGCACAAACACTAATTAAAACATAAAAACACAATCATAACAGTAGCATAACTGTGCAAGCACTCAAAAACAGAAACAATATGCAAAAATAAATTTTATTCATTGGGTTGCCTCCCAACAAGCGCTATTGTTTTATGCCCCTAGCTAGGCATAATGCATAGATTTAAGTATTGTCATATTTCTGCTATTTTCCATAGATGTGTTTTTGTCAGGAGGTTTTGCAAAAATAACTTGGAACACATTATCCATAGAAATTTTGGCATTATCAAGTTGCCCATCTACGTATCCCCTTTGATTTTCGGCCACAATCTAGGAATATTGTTGATTAACATCATTGAAAACTTGTTGGATTACATCTAAAATGGGGATTCTAAGGTTCTCATCAAAAATTTGATTATTTCTAAGAAAAATGTCTCAACATATGATAACTATTATAAAGGATCTCATCTATCAATGGTTTTTCATGGCTCATACCAAAAAAATCAAAAAAATTCCCTAGCTTCTAATACTATGTGATCAAATTCATTCATAAGGACATGGGTAGCTATCTTTTTAGCTTTAGGATCTTTTATAACGGGTAACTCATAAAACAATCTTTGGAAGGTAGGGTGGGTACAGATAAATCTATTTTCCAGTTTCAGAACTAGTGCCGAAATAGCTTCAACATAAGTCTTAGTTCTTTTAAATATCGGAGTATCATCAAAAATCAAATTTGCAACCCAATTGAAAAATTCTTGGATATGTTCTTTTCCCATAACATTTCCTTACCCCAAAACAAAAGTTTTAGCATCCAGATTGCCATATAGTCCAAGTTTAGGAGTTAGGTCATCATCTGTTTTTGCCACACCAAAGTCACTCATGATGATGAGTTCAAACAAAAAAAGATCAAACGAGAAAAGGGCAACCGAAAAAGAGGGCGAATAAAAAGGCAAATTTTTGTGAAGTGGGGAGATGAAAATGAGAGGCAAATGACAAGTAATGTAAATTGCAAGGAGATGAGATATGTGATTAGGAACCTAATAGATTTTGATGATGTCTCCCCGGCAACGGCGCCAGAAATTGGCAAGTTGATGGAAGACTATCTTGACTTGATCCTCCCCGGCAACGGCGCCAGAAATTCCTTTTGATGCGGCTAGAAACTGCGTCGGTATTTCCCAAAGAGGAAGAGATGATGCAGCATAGCTATGGTAGGTATTTCCCTCAGTTATGAAACCAAGGTATCAATCCAGTAGGAGAACCAAGCAACACTATGTAAACGATACCTGCACACAAAGAACAAATACTTGCAACCTGACGCGTAAGAGGGGTTGTCAATCGCTCCATGGTAAAAAGATAGATAAATTTGTGGTATTTTGGATAAATTGATCTCCATAAAACACGAAATAAAAAAAGTAATAAAAAAGTGTAGAAAGGTATTTTGGGGTTTTTGGAATAATAGATCTGAAAATAAATGTGGCCAATAATAGATCGGAAAGGAAAGATGATAAAGAATAGACCCGGGGGCCATAGATTTCAGTAGTGGCTTCTCTCGAGAAATAGCACATGGTGGGTAAACAAATTACTGTTGGGAGATTGATAGAAGATCAAATAATTATGACGACATCAAAGACAATGATCAATATATATAGGCACCATGTCCAACATTATTAGACTGACTCCTGCCTGCATCTACTACTATTACTCCACTCATCGACCGCTATCCAGCATGCATCTAGTATATTAAGTTCATGGAGAAACGGAGTAATGCAATAGGAACGATGACATGATGTAGACGAGATCTATTCATGTAGGAATAGCCCCCATCTTGTTATCCTTAATAGTAACGATACATGCGTGCCTCGCTGCCCCTTCTATCAGTGGGAAAGGACACCGCCAAGATCGAACCCATCACAAAGCACCTCTTCCCATTGCAAGAAAAATCAATCTAGTTGGCCTAACGAAACCGAAGACTTGGATAAGAAATATGAGGCTATAAATAATCATGCATATAAGAGATCAAAGAAGACTCAAATAATATTCATGGATAAAAATATAATCATAAACTTCATCGAATCCCAACAAACACACCGTAAAAAGTCATTATATCAAATAGATCTCCAAGAGACCATTGTATTGAGAATCAAAAAGAGAGAAGAAGACATCTAGCTACGGCCTACAGACTCGTAGGTCTATGGTGAACTACTCACACATCATCGGAGAGGCACCAATGAGGATGATGAACCCCTCCGTGACCGTGTTCCCCTCCTGCAAGGTGCCGAAATAGGGCTCTAAATTGGATCTCATGGTTCAGGAACTTGCGGCGGTTGGAATTATTTTTCGTGGACTCCTCTAGGGTTTCTGGAATATTTGGGAATTTATAGGGCGAAGAGACAGTGCATGGGACCCCCGTGGGCCCCATAACCCCCCTGGGCACACCAGGGGCCTCTAGTGCGCCCTCGTGGGTTGTGGTCCACATAGACCTCCTCCCAGGTGCTTTCTTGGTCCCCAAGGTTTTTTCTGGTCCAAAAAATCTCCAAAAACTTTCATTCCGTTTGGTACTAATAATCTGCGAAGTAAAAACAAGTAAAAAATAGCAACTAGCACTGGGCACTATGTCAATAGGTTAGTCCCCAAAAGTGATGTATAGTTGCAATAAAATTATGGTAAAACATTCAAGAATGATAATATAACATCATGGAACAATAAAAAATTGTAGATAAATTGGAGACGTATCAGTGGGGATCCATCGGGGTGCGCCTGAGCGACCATTGAGGTGAGGCAGCAGGACGGGACGGCGTGGAGATGGAGGGGTGACTCGTCGGGGCCACGGAGGTGGTGGCTCGTCGACGGGCGAGGCCGTAGCAGCAATTGCCGGGAAAAGCGGCAGCGGCTTCGGCGAGAGACGGCTCGCGGGGATGGCAGGCCGGCCCGGAGCGACGAAGCAGGGAAGAATAGGTGGGCGGCTCACAGGCGGCATCTTGGAGCGGAGAAAAACGGCGGAGGCAGGAGGCATAAGAGGCGGGGCCGGGGCCGTGGCCATATAGGTGACTGAGGTAGTAGCTCGCAATAGAGGTGAGGCTTAGCGGCGGATCAGTGGTGAGGGGGCAGCTCGGAGGCGGCTCAAGGCCGTGGAGCAACTCGGCGAGGGCGGCTTGGTGGAAGCTAGTTGTCGAAGTGGGGGTCAGTCGAGGCAGACGAGGCCACTCGAGATGTGGCGGCTCGAGGCCACGCGGCAGAGGGGCGAGGCGAGCCCGCGATGGCGGAGGCGGCCCGCACAAGCTGTTTTGTGGTGCGGGCAAGCCCGCAGCGGCTTCGCGGCTTGGAGTCGGCCGGCAGAGCGGCTCGTGGCAACTCGTCGGAGACGGTGTCTTGTGAAGCAAGGCGGAGGCGAGCCGTCGGGGTGGTGAGTTGACGAAGGTGAGGTGGCCCACGGACGGGGCGTCTTGACGACAAAGGAGGAGCAGAGGCAACGGGTCACAGCGGCGGGTTAGAGTCGGCCAACGGGGGCGGCTCCTGGGCAGGTCTGCGGCCGTGGCGGCTTGCCGGTGCAAGCAAGGCCGCGGCAACAGCAAGGCAGGGTGCTCCACGATGGTTTGACGGGGCGGCGCCTCGCGGCAAAGGGTGAGGCGGACGGCAGCTCATGGGCGACTTTGGCGAGGTGGCTTGGTGAGGCGGCTCGCGGGGGTCTTGAGCGGCTAGATTGGAGATGAGGAGACGAGCTGGAGCGGCCCGGAGGTGCGGTGGCCCGCAGGCATGCGGCCGGAGTGGCTGCTGACACGGTGGAACGGCGTAGCAGACGCGAGGTCCGCGCGGGGCCGGCTCGAAGCAGGGGCAACCCGGCGAAGGCAGCTCGACGACGGCGGCTTGGGGCAGAGGCCGGGGCGATTCGGTGATGAAGACGACAGTGACTCGCGGTGACATGTGGAGGCGAGGTGCAACGGCAGAGAGGCGTCAGTCAGGCAAGACCACAACGACGGGGGCAGCGGTGGCTCATCGGTATCTGGCCGGGGGAAGTTGGAGTGAAGCCAGCAAGGGGTAGGTGGCCCGTGGTGAAGATGAACCGGAGCGATTGACTTCGAGTCCAAGCCTACGAGCACATCTCGTTCGGGTCGTGGCTCCCCCTTGTTGAAAGATAGGCAAACAGGATTTGGACTCCGCCTTAAACCATGGTTCTCCTGTCTGCCTCGATGATGTGCAGCTATAGCTGTGATGTATAGCAGCAACTTGTAGCAGAAACAAAACTCGGACCACGAGTAGTGGCAGTAACATGAACTCGGCGACTTGTGGAAGCGCATTCAACGATGTTTTAATTTCTTTTGATCTCTGCAGAACTTGTGGCCAGCGGATTGGAGGGATCTTACCCTCGTCAGTCTTGGTAATTTTCAGGGCAGTGTGTGCACCCGATGTAACCCTAATCTCACCAACTCAAAAACTCATACTACCAGCCCCAAACTAAATCACGATTTCTGATCGTTAAAGATGAATCTGTTGACTCCGTCCAAGGTTGCCCATGCTGGGTTATCTTGCGTGATTGTTCCCTGGCTCATCTTCATCTGATCAATCACAAGCTTCTCAATCCCTAGGAGAGATCCCTCCAAGAACTCAACACCACCTACGATGCAGCCCCACAGTGGGCGCCAACTATCGTGGTTTTGTCTCGGTAGATGTCCTAGTGAGATGACTTAGTCGTGAGGCCATCACAACTAGGTGGTAGCTTGAACAGGGTTGATTGAAATCGAGAGACGCGAGTTTTATCCAGGTTTGGCCCCTCACGGTGGAGGTAAAATCCTACATCCTACTTATAATATTCATCATCATGATCTCGATTACAAGGGCGCTATCCTGCTACCTCTATCTCGAGAGCCATCAAAACATTTGTCTCGAGACCTACTGAAACATCTGTCTTGGAACTTGTCTGTCTAAGACCTGTCTATTTTGGGGTGCCCTGCCCCTTTTTATATAAGTTGAAGGGGCGGCTTACATGTAGAGTCCTATTAGTATTAGGACTTAACCTATTATGGCTTCTTATCGCGGGCTTCTTACCACGGACGACTTAACGCGGCCTTCTTATCTTGGGCTTCTCACCATGGGCTTCTTATCTCTAGGACTCATCCTGCCGAGTTAGGATTTAGGTTAAGATCCGGGTTACACAATCTATCGGGTTAGGATCAGGATTACACAATCTGCCGGGTTACATAATCTGGCGGGTTAGGATCCGGGTTACACAATCTGCCGGGTTAGGATCCGGGTTACACAACCTGCCGGGTTACACCTGCCGGGTTAAGTAATATACCGGGTTAAGTCCAAAGATGACTTAACAGGGCTGCTTAAGTCTAGAGGTGACTTAATGTCATGAGCCGGGTTTAGCCGCGGGTAATTCCCCCGACACATAGCATACATAATGGACCCAACAGCCGAAGCATCCAGAATCCCATCCGTGTGTCTTCACTCATCAGGAGTCGAAGGACTCTGAGTCTTGCCAAGACTAATGCCATGTGACATGGGCAAGAAACCCTCCTTGTCATCTTGCATGTTGAACCACTACAACACCTTGTTAATATATGCACTCTGGATTAATTCAGTAAGCTTTCTCGATCTATCTCTATAGATCTTGATTCCCAAAATATAAGCTGCTTCTCCCAAGTCCTTCATTGAAAAATTATTTTTCAATGAGTCCTTGACAGTTCCAAGCATTTGACCATCATTTCTAATCAACAATACACTACAAAAAAAGACACATCCGTGACATTTTGGGCCGAATGAATTTTTTTCTGTCATGCTTATGACACTTCTATGACAAAAATTGTGACAAAACCCGGTATCATCATAGATGTGGTGGGCTCCTACTTCTATGACAAAAAATCATGACAGAAACTGGGCTTTTCGTTTTGGACGGGCCGGAGACGCAGCTGCATGACATTCTTTGGGCCGTCCATGAAGAAAAAAATCATGGTAGAAACGAGGGCGAGGAAAATATCGAGGAGTTCCCAGTTACGGTGGGTGGTCGGGGCCAAGCGATGCACGGAGGTTTGCGCGTTTCTCTCGTACACCTACGTATGTGTGTGGGAGGCGTTGCGCTCTAACTGAACCCGAGCGAGGCATTAGGCTCTAACTGAACCTGAGTGATTGCACTAGCTACGTCACTGAACCCTGATCGATCCCTTGCTATTAACTAAACCCAAGTGATTCCTTCGCTACTACTGCTAACAAAAGCCGATCGAAACTGCCTCTTGATGAACAGTTTCCGGTGGGGGTTGGACGAACAGTTCCCAGCAGGGGTTGGATGAACAGGATACCGTGGTAGTAGAGGTCGTTGCCGCTAGATGAACAGGACCCCGATCGAGGAGGCGTGCCGGTGGATGAACATTATTCGGTGGAGGGACCCCGTACGTGGAGGGTTGGTTGAATAGTAGCCGATGGAGGCTGGGATGAACAGGACCCTGTGGAGGGCTGGATGAACAGTAGTCGGGGGAGGCTGGATGAACAGTAGCTGGTGGAGGCTGGAGGAAGTTGACGGGGGATGAACAGTAGCAGGTGGAGGCTGGAGGAAGTCGACGTTGGATGAACAGTAGCCCGTGGAGTCCCGTTTTTCCGTACGCCACACCCCTCCCGATGAACAGGACCCCATTTCGACCGTAGGCACTCCAACACTAGTCTGTTTCCTCTGTTTTGTGGTACACCACACCCCTCCTGATCAGCAGGTCCCCGTTTCGACCGTACGCGGTCGAACACAAGTCCGTTTTCTCTATTTTACGGTACGCAAGACCCTTCCCGATGAACAAGACCTTGTTTCGACCGTACGTGGTCGAACACAAGGCCCGTTTCCTCCATTTTGCGGCATGCCAGACCTTGTTTCAGCTGTTCTGTCCAAGCCAGTTGGCTCGCGATGAACATGACGTATTCTGTTGCCTCCCGATGAAGACGGCACATCCCGTTGCCTCCCCATGAACACGACGCAGTTTCTCCGTTCCGACCGAGTCGATTGGCTTCCGATGAACAGGACATCGTTGTTGGCGTTCATTGCCTCTCCATGTACACGAGGCCTGGCCGTACGTACGCGCGAGTACGCATTCGAGACCCCGCTCGTATGTACGTATGTGGCCGTATTTTTTACATCTGGTTGTACATACGTGTACACGGTTTTGACTGGCCTACTTGAACTGCAACCGCTCCTTACTCAGCCACTGTTCGTCATGGTAGACGGACTGATCGACCGGTGAGTACACAGACAACACTACGTACGCTTCAACTGGGTGGGTCCCAGCCGTCAGGGAGGATAAGGACGCACTTCCTTGCATGCGAAGATATAGCTGGTGGGTCCTAGCTGTCAGGGGGAAGAATCATTTTTTGCCCGTAATAAGGACGCACTTGCATGCGAAGATGTAGCTGGTCGGTCCCAGTTATCAGGGGGAGAAAACATTATTTTTAGTGTAAAAAGGATGCAGTCGCATGCATGCGTCCATGGGCGTGGTGCGGCCTCACTATTAGCCTCTCCGCGTACAGTCATCTTTCGGTGACTCTCATTTGTTGACCACGTTGACCGCACCCCGCACCAAGCCAGTGGACGACAGCGAGGCCCCAGACTGGAATGCCTCGGAGATGGGGAAGACGCGGCAGTGGAGTCGCAGATGGAGAGGAGTGGGAAACTTTTCTGGTTCGGGTGCGGCGAGGGCCTACACTAGGTAGAGAATAACAGGAGGTGCGGAGGAGTGGAGGGATGGCCTACCATCGGCCGTGTAGTATTTCGCTACGAGGCGTGCAAAACAACGCACTGGACGACGGAGGCTGGAGTAGGCGGGCCCCGCAGCGCTGGGGGAAGAAGACGAGAGATTGAAGAAGAATGTCGGCCGTTGGATGTAAATCCAACGCCTTGCTTAGGCTTTGACCTTTGTATTTTTATTTTTTGCGAAAGTGCTTAGGCTTCGACCTACTGGCCCGCATGTCAGCCAGTCCATTTGGTGTTTTTAGTCCATTTGGTGGGTTGAGTCAAACAATGATGTAGCATCTATGCAGCCTGTTTATATATTATGGTAGAATTTAAAGCCCATTTGCATTTTTCTCGAAACCCATGGACTTGCTGGGCTGGGTGAAAATATCATGTTGGGATGGACGGAGAAATGTTATAAAAACATATACACATGATTGCACGTCTATTACTGCATTGGTCAGTAAAATATTTGCAAGCTTATGTACGCAATTACTAGGAGTTAACTTGCCAAGTTATATATAAACAATTATTATTATTTTGTAAGAACTTTCGATTTACAAAATAAAATATCATTTTAATTTGATGAGTTAATAGGACGTGGGGTATTATTATTTTTTAGGCTAGACGTGGGACAGTTGAGTTGGTTCTAGGGAAAAGTACTGGGACAAAAACTCAGATTACATCAAAAAAGAAAGTGGGAGAAAACTCAGAATAGGATTAATGAAAATGAAAAATAAAGGAAGTGGGAAGGTCTATAAAATGGTTGGACGAATGACAGGTTTACCGGAACCTTATGTTTTTTCTATTATATATATGTAATAAAATAAGACATAAATATATATACTATTATAGAAGGGAAAACATAGGTTCAGTTTTGCATTCTTATAGAAAAATAGAATGAGTTGTGCATCGTGTTGAAAAAACAAACATAACTTGGGTTGCTGATCTTATAGTCAAGCTAGGCTGGGAGGCCCAGAGGCCGCTTGATACCTGCTGGATCCAAAAAAGTTGAAATATGTCGTGGGCTGCCCATGTTAAACAACAAAACCTAGGCCATGGACCTGGTCGGACCGGGACTGTCAGCCTCTCGACGAACAGTCGTCTCCTGATTCCTCTTGTTTTGCTGACTATGTTGGGAACAATAGGCAGCGGCGCCGCGGCGAGAGCACCAAGGCGGAGGACGAGGTCGAGACCTCGGACCGAACAAACCGGAGCGGGGGAAGACGAAGGCAGAGGGGAGTATGAGGGTTGACTTGTTCGGGTGCAAGGTGGGCCGGTGGAGCTGCCGCCGCTGGACAATGTGTGGGAGTAGAGGGATGGCCTGGCCAACGCCATAGGCTATGATGGGTCACTGAGGCATGCGCGGCAGCGCCGCCAACCGCTGTATAGGAAGAGGACGAAAGATTGAACAAAATAAAGAAATACAAATGGATAGGTGGTTGGTCCCATATGTCTGTGTACGAGACCTGTTGGGTCCACCTGAGAAGGGGAATATGTTGGGAGCAAGGAGTTTCAAAGCACGACAACCGAGTGAACTAGTTACATACATAAGCAAATAGCCACTAAAAAATGAAACAGGTTGATGGGTTCTTAGAAGAAATATTTTGGAAAAAATAGATAATCACGACACATAGGCTAATGCATTAAACACTCAGATGCTAAATGTGCTTAAGCAGATAAAGTACAACATCTAGACCTTCCTGGCACGCTTGATCATGACGCTGTGGCTGTCTGTGTACTCATCGGTTACGGGAAGCAGACACGCCCTCATGTCCAAGATCCGTCTATACACGCCGTAGCATGTGTATACGTCCTTGGCCGCGTAGGTTATGTAGGCTAGATTCAGAGGTACCTCCCACATGTTCAGGTCCTTGGTATCGTTATCTTCTTTCAAGTTGGCGTAGCAGGGATCGATGATAGTCTCAGCGAAGTCAAACACGGAATCCTTCTCCTACCCGTTGTCGATGATCTTGTATTGCTTCTGGATGTCAACAAGCTTGTTGCACCAGATGGCCGAATCGTCACGTTCTTCCTTCTCTCCACCGAAGTGAAGGTGCAGTCGGCGCTGCCGATGAAACGGGCGAATGCTCCAGAACCTCTGATGGACCTACAACAGTGGTAGATGAGAACCTCATCCCGCACGCATACCTGGGCGATCGCGATCCGTTGGTCCCTGTCAGGAGATGAATGGATGGGCACAAGGTCTAGTCCTGCGACCTTGTGCTTTCTCATCCTATAGGTACTGCTTGAACTCCACAAGGAAAAGCTTCATTGAGTCCATATCATCGCTGTACATCACATTCAACTTGGTGCAGTCATGGGACTGAACGGCGAACTCAAAGGTGAACTCCTTGCTGAAGTCCATACCCAGCAGGCTCACCCCTCGGATCGCCATTGGAGTCTCTTCAAGTGAACGAGTGGGTAGGCTGTAATGCCCCGAGACCAATGTGCTAGGTGTCCTCCAGTTATTCGCTGTTGTTTCCTTGTCATTGCTTGCTTGTCATGCATCTCATATCATGTCATCATGTGCATTTCATTTGCATACATGTTCGTCTCATGCATCCGAGCTTTTTCCCCATTGTCCGTCTTGCAATCCAGTGCTCCTATGTCACCCGGCGTCCGTTTCTACCTCTTTTCGTGTGCGGGTGTTAAACGTTTTCGGATTGGACCGAGACTTGTCATGCGGCCTTGGTTTACTACCGGTAGACCGCCTGTCAAGTTTCGTGCCATTTCGACTTCATTTGATACTCCAACGGTTAACCGAGGGACCGAAAAGGCCTCGTGTGTGTTGCAGCCCAACACCCCTCCAAAGTGGCCCAAAACCGACCTAAACCTGCTCCATCATCTCGGTCGTTCGATCATGATCGCGTGGCCGAAAACCGCACGTCATTTGGAGCTTCCTAGCTCCCTCTACCTCTATAAATAGACCCCTTCATTTTCGTTTTCGGATCTTTTCCCCGAAATCCTAGATCCAACTCTCTCTGCGCCGCCGCGAGCCATTGTCCTCCTACCGTGCGCCACTCACCCCTCGTCGCCTCCCGCGCCGGTGTGACCGCGCCGCCGCCCAAGGTCGTCGCCGACGGTCTCCATCGCCAAGCGCGCCGGCCCGCGCCGCCATGCTCCTCGCCGCCGTCCCCTGTGGATCCGCGCCGCCTCGTCGATCCGGACCTCGCCGGAAACGCGCCCACGCCTCCTTGCAGCACCGGATCTGGCCGCCCCGGCCACCTCCTCGCCGGATCTGCCGGGATCCATCACCGGCGGCCAGGCCCCGTCCTCCACCACCGTCGCCGCCCCTGCCTCCCCGATCCGATCGGGATCGAGGGAGAGAACGACGCCCTCGTTGACCCTCCGCGGTGGGCCCCGCTCCCTGGCCCAGCGCAGCGCGCCAGAGCAGGCCCAGCTCCAGATCCGGCCCGTTGACTTTTCGCGGGGTAAAATCTCACTAAGTCCCCAGATCCCAGTTTTATTTTGCATTTTTCATCATGTCATAACTCCCTCACCGTGGCTCTGTTTTGAGCATGTAGCATATCAAAATGTTCGTCTCGACGAGTACATCATTTCATCCCATTGCATCATTTTCATTTGAGCTCATCTTGATGCCCGAAATGCTGTTGGAAGAGGGCTATGTGATGAATTTGGCAGATCTGTTTCAGCAAATGGCATTTTGTCATTTTTGCCATGATTAATGTGTGCATGATATGCTCCTGAGCTCTACATGTGTTTTGTTATATGCCATGCCATCTTTACAGAGGTGCTTGCCATGTATTTGTGTTATCTTTGTGGTGACTATCACAAGTT